>NC_064638.1:301100061-301403091 GCF_023864345.2 Schistocerca serialis cubense
ACCTGTTCTGTCCTGCGGGTCAAGCAGGGCGTTTCACACTGACTATAAGCTTTTTACACGCAGCCACCGTGCCCGCCTGCACTCCACAGTCAAGGATGCAATACCGATCAGACGTGACTTGGTGGAAACAGCAGTGTTCACATGGGGTTTAGATTGTACAGGGACGTGATCGCACGGTGTCTGCCTGAAACCTCTGGGGCTCCCTTGTTGTTTGTAGATGTAATCCTGTGCTTGATTCACGGAGACCATTCAAGGGTAATAGTGTACGTTTATCGATCAGCGTTCTTTGTGGCAAGGGTGCCATTGTATTTGCAGTAGCTTTCGAGCCAGCAGTGCATGGTCTTCACAGACACTTGGAAGGGGTTTGTTAACAGACTGCACGGTTCAGATGTCGCGGATATGCCGACGATGTCGTATGCCTGGCCAGGTCAGGGGATGACCTGGAGACGGCATTGGGATGGATTCATCGCTACAGTACATGGCGGGCAGCGTTATATGGATGTATGAGGTTGTGGATAGAGTCTGGCCCTGAGTACGACAGTGCCCATTGCTAAAATTCCCGCGCTGTAATGTATGGGGGTGCTGTTTCATGACCATATTCATCTCACTGCGCAGGTCACATATCGTTGGCTGTTACAATAAATCTCTGCACAGGTGCGATTCTACACGCTACGCACGATGGACATGTTCAGGCGGGCACAGTACGTTAATGTCTACTTAGCTTTATTTCACGCATGTGATAACAATGAGCATTACGATTTCTACGAGGCTACAAGCTACATTTTGACGCTGGCCTTGTTTTCAAAATTCGTTACGACATCTTGACATTCCCCTCACATGAAGCTGGTTTCTGTTTGACCAGGGTCACGAACAGAGACCAGGCATTGTTTCTTCTGACGGTGCGCCGACTGTGGTATTCTGAGCAAATAAACCTGAGAGGCACAATGACAGACCAAGCGGCGCCACAATCACTGATTCCTCCAGTTCCTGTCTCTCATATTTCGCTGCCATTCAATCACACTAGGACGTTCCTCGGTGACATAAATTAACAGCTGGATGAGGTACCTTCTACACGATCACCCACGGCGAATGGTTATTACCCCCAGTTACTGAGACACCAACACACCAAAGTGATTGAACGACGCCACGCTGCTGTACGATAGAAGACAGTGTAGCGTGCGAGTCAACTACTCTTTCTCCCAACGGAAGTGCGGGCGTCGTGTTACGTGATGGGGAACGGTAAATTCAATAGTCGCCAACGTTTGCACTCCATTCAACTGGTCGACGCCCCGATGTGTCCACGCAGTTCATTAACTGATTCTAACGAACATCGGCTGACATCTGGCATCGCGGGCGAATGAAACCTACTCTGACAACGAATGGTCGCTTTGCAATTACGACTGTTGCCTGCACCAATTGTTTCTGACGCCCTATTCCATTCGGATGCCATCTACTTCACAGCCACCAGGACAAATGCAGTCAACTGGATTAAAGGAATGGTGCTGTACTATTCCTTCCTTGAGCTGTCCAATATTATTGATCCTTCCTGCTGGACAAACACACGGACTTACGAAGCTGGAGGAGATACCTGTCTTGTTTGCCAGCTATCTGGGTTCGGTGTTCATGGACTCTGGCTAGCTGCAGTGTTCCAGGTGTGGGATGAGATGACGATGGTCCACGATTCAAGATTGATTCCAACCTGTATGCACAGTGGACAGTACTCCTCCTCTAAGAAGGCAACCTGGACAGTCTGCAGGCTCATCTGTTGCAGCGTTTTCTTTTCCTAGTAAGTGTGGTCTTTACTTTGTAATTAAAAAGAAATTGTATCTCACCCTTCGACCCCTGTTATAGACCTGTGAGCAAAGCGACGCAATGGCCAAGCCTCAGGTGGTGATCTTCGATCATGCTCCATACCCAAAAGAATTTATTAAGAAGAAAGGGATGATAGCGCCTTTGACTACAAAGCAAAGCGTTCCTGGGCCCGGTTTCGAACCACACCACTGCTTACATTGTCAATAAAAATCGAAAAATTGTCAGCGAATTCGGCCGAAGACTTCCGCACAAGAAGGCAAATGAGCTGGCAAAGGTTCAGGGCAGTCTCTTGCCCTTGGTCTGGGAAACCACCCCTGGAAGGTGACAGAACCAGCAATGATCAACGGCAATAGGGTGCAGAAGGCAATGGAAACTACTGCGTTAAAGACACGTTATGTGTATCCAGAGGATATGAGGCCTGTAATTGAAAAGTACCATGATGATCTGTCCATTGGCAAAAGGTTACCGATGTTTCGAATCAATCATCCACTTGGGTCTCGGGAAGGGCACTGCAACAGGGAGATCACCATGAGAAAAAGATGGAATAACCAGTGAGGGGATAAAATTCTTCGAAGTACATGAAATGTATTCGCAGTAGCGAATGTCATCAATCTTCAACTGTATATTTGAATGACGGCATGAATATTTATGCCTGACCAGGAATCGAACCCAATTTCCCAATTAGTCATTAAGGGTCCTGAGAACGCTCCACAGTGAGACCCAAACTTCCATATTTCGTCAACCATGTATCTACAACCTGCACTGGTGCATTCATGATGTTTATTCCCGTACATGGGAGACATTTTAACTGGAAGGTGTTGTCCGGTGTCGGCGAATAATTACGATAGCGTAGCGCCTGTGTTGTTCAGGAGTACGATGAATATGCTTTCGGACTTGCATGCTTCGCCATGCAAGAGGCCCGGCTTCGATTCCCGGCTGAGTGGTAGATTCTTATCCTCTCTAGAACTGGGTGTTTTGTTGTCCTCCTCATCATTTCGCCATCGTAGAATCGTAAGTCATCGAAGTACCCCCAATAAAAATACTTGCACTAGGCGAGCGACGGCCGAATAACATCAGATGACGTAAAAAAAAGAAGAAAAGAAATGTAAGTGGTAAACATTGCACGATGTAGATACGAAGACGCTAGTTCGAAAACTCTCGATGCGTTATTTTTATAAACCGTATTTCGGGTATCTTCTGAAGTTCTGCCTAGTGAAACATCAAAGATAGAAAGTCAGCAACGCACGCTTGTGCAGTGGCGTTCCACTCTGAAGCAAGTCGGTTCGAATCTTGGTCGATGAAATTTTCGCTCCCAGTATTTGGCCGGCGAGAAGAGGACATGTGGTGACGTAAAGTTCCTGATGACCAGTGTTCGCGAGAGTGTTCTGAATTAAATTTCAAGCTCTCTACAGTGTCTCGTGAAGTGAGAACACCTGACGCTTTCTTTCTAAATTATTGCCTTTCTGAAAGGTATGTGATACTGTCGATGGTGACCCGCTCGTCGGATGAAGATGTTAAGCTCGGCAACCCCCTAGGTGCTCTTCAAGTGGAGCAATCCGTGTGCCGGCACCGGGCTTTACCCTCGCCCTTCTCTCATCATCTCCAACACAAACACTACACACACACCCATTACAGCCACTTAATAGTTACACTTGCAGGGATAGCTCATACTTCGCGACGGAAAGGTGATTATGGGCGCGAAGGACAGGGAGAAATTTACAGTTAGGCTGATGAACCTGCCCTTAGGGGTCTCTTAGCCATTTATGTCTCACGACTTCACTTTACTGTGCTTATTAGTTTTCGTACCATTGAACAGATCCTGTACTACTTCTTCATCCTCACAACGGATCATTAGCGAATCGTGTCATTGATATCCTCTAACTCCGAATTTTGTACCCACTCTTTAACCTTCCATTTCTTTCCGTCATTTCTTCTTCGATGTACAGACTGAACAGAGGGGGAAAGAATGGATCCGTGTCTTGCAACCTTTTTCCAGACTTGTTGTTCCCTCTTTGTTCTTGCCGATACTACAGGCATATATTACCGGCATTTCCCTATAGATAATCCATATTTTCCGCAGAATGTCGAACATATTGAACGAACTTCCGTTTTCATGAGTTTTTTCAAGGTGGACAAACTTTATGACCTCGAGGAGAAGATTAATCTCAACGTCCCGCCGAAAGCGAGGTTATAAAAATCGGATCTCAACCTCAGATTAGAGAAGCATGGAGAGGGGAATCGACCGTATCCTTTCGAAGGAACCATCCCGGCATTTATATTAAGCGATATAGGAAAATCATGCAAAACCTAAATCAGGAATGCCCGATCGCGAGTCCAGTGTACATGTCTCGATTATTCTTCATTCTTGCTACCACTATCAAGCGCAACGTGAGGGCTGCCTCTTTGGTCTTTTCTCTTTAGTGCACCAAAGTGATCATCATCTGACAGTTTCACATTTTTCTGATAACTTCTTCTGTATATTGTTCTTGTCATCCACTTGGATCCATGAGCTGTTAAGGTGACTGAGTGAAGTTCTCGTACCTACCTATTTTATTATCTTTGAATTGTGTGGACGATATTTGTTCGAGAATCTAATAACATGTAGCTAGTCTAATAGATTTTATACACTAACATGATTAATCGTTTGGTTGCGACATCTCATAATGATATTAGAATTTCTGATGATATCGTACCTATTCCTAGTGCCTTATTTGCTCTCAAGTGTTCCAAAGCCTTTTCAAATTCTGTCTTTAGTACTGGGTCCCCTATCTCTCCCGTGTCGAATCCAGCTTCTTCTATTATATTATCTGACAAGTTCTCCCCGCTTCTCCACCCACTGAGGCATTCAGTATACTCTTTCCACTTATCCTCGCTCTTCTCTACTTTCAACAGTGAAATTCCGATTGCAGTCTTAATGTTGCCAGCCTTACTTTTAATTCCTCTGACGGTTGTTTTGACTTTTCTAAATGCTGAGTCAGTCGTTACGACGTTAATTTATTTTTTAGTTTTTCACATTTTTTGCAGCGATTTCGCCTTGGCTTTCCTGCATTTCTTATTTATTTAATTCCTTAGTGACTCATACTGCTACATTCCCGACTTTTCCTGATCATTTCTGTACTTCATTCGTTCGTTGATCAGTTGCACTACTTCTTCTGTTACCCTACGTTTCTTCGCAGTTACCTCCCCAGTGCCTACGTCTGCCTTTACAACATCCGTGGTACACGTTTTGTTCTTGTGGTATTCCTTAACGTTATATCTACATCTTAAGCGATCTTCAAACACGTCTTATTATTTCTGTGTACCTCAGTACCTCACTTCCTTTCACACTGATTCTTCTGTACGATACATTTAAACTTGAGTCTACTCTTCATTATTGCTAAATTGTTATCTGAATCTATATGTGCACCAGTGTTTGACCGAGCCTTAATCCAGCTGGTTCTCCGGTATCTCCAGGCCTTTTTTTAGGTACACCTCCTACTCTTGTGATTCTTGAGCAGAGTATTCGCTATTACCATCTGGAATTATATGTAGAATTCAGTTATTCCTACATCCAAGCAAGTATTCTCCCGTAACCGTTTTCTGCCTGAGAGAACAGCATCAACCAGACGCTAAGGTAATACAAAAACACGCAAAACTTGAGAGGGTTAAAAATAAGTTAATCGCACTACAAAGAGAAGAGCTAGAAAGACATGAAGCAAGAACGAAAACGCAGAATGTGATTCGAGGACAAGAAACATCAGTGTATCAAATCATTCAATATAATAAAAGAAAGACGAGAAAAAATTATAACATGGCTGAAAACTGGCAATGAGATGAAAATAACGAAACAAAATGTAATTATAGAAGCAACATACTATAATGACATCGGTATAATGGCCAACTAACCTACTAATGAAACTGTGCAGCAGGAAGTGACATGAAATTGCAACGACTCAGAGTAGTGCAAAAAGAGAAATTAACAATAGAAATCGACGGAGTCTTAGCGGAAGGCGCCATCGAACAGGAATTGCAGTAGTTCGAGTAACCAAGATTTTTGAGAGGTAAGTGATTTGTGAAACGTATAGATTAATGTTAGTCAGGGCCATTCTTTTGTGGAGATTTTTGAAAGTCAGATTGCATTGCGCTAAAAATATTGTATGTCAGTTTAAGCACAGTCGTGTATAATTCTTCAAAAAGTCGACGTTTCATATGTCGACCCTTAACCGAGGATACCTCACTGGAATCTTCTGATTTTTTCCTTGTAGTTTGTGTAATTAGCATAGATTTTGTTTATTGCTAGTGCGTAATTGTAGAGAGAATCTCCTTTGTAGTTGCAGTCTTTCATTGTTGTACAGTAAAACAGTTGTGACATGCATGTAGATTTGCACCAAGTATTTAAGTAGACATTATTTCCATTTCTCTGTTAATGTGTTATCTTATTTTGCTCTTCAAATTGTGCTTTTCTGTGTTATCGTGTGAAATATTGTGACAATAATGGCGTGTGAAAAACGTAACACTAGGCTCCAAAGTAAACTGAGAAATAATAGTGACGACGAGCGTAGCTTATCAGCGCCGCCGAGTAATGAATTTACTAATGTTCAAAGTAGTAATTTGGTAACTGTGCATAGGGAAATGGAGCGGGCGTCAAATAATGGTGTAGACAGTGAAACAGGTAGTGAACAGGGAAGCATTATCGATCGATCGGTCGGCAACAGCTCGCCTCAGGAATCGGGAATGACAGAACACAATATTGCAAATACTGTAGACTCAGGTTTTGGGTTCTCACCGTTTTCTCAAATGAGTCAAGACACATTTTCCGCTTGTCAAAATGTGAATGTTGCCGGTGCAAATTCACTGCCGAAAAGCACTGAGGAACATGTTTCGGACACCAATGCATTGTTATTACAATTAATACAACAAATGGGACAAACACAGCAAAAGCTTCAAAAGTTAGACACGATGGAACAAAATCAGAGACAAACACAGCAACAGCTTCAAAAGTTAGACTCATTGGAACAAACTCTTGAACAAACACGTGAAGATTTAACTACTGAGCTACATAACATTGAATCGAAATGTCAAAAAGTCTGTAATGACGTAAAAACACATATTTGTGAGCATTTTCAACCTATTTTTTCGCGGCATGAAAATGCATTACAGAATCACGAAGCAGCCATAAAAGAACTGCAAACTATTGTTCATGAAAATCATGAGACCTTGCAAGCTAAATTTGACTCAGTTGCATCTACCGATTCGGTTACGCAACTTGCAAAATCTCAGGAAAACTTAAAGGACACAGTAGATACTCTGAAACTTGGTTCAGAAAAACACACTGAGGAAATAAGTACACTATCGGAGAAAGTAGCCGAACTTTCGGATCAGTTCACTAATTTATCTACGAAGGTAGATGATAATCTGAATGACACAAAACTGGTAGTCTTTAATGACACAGAAGAGTGTGAACAAATTAAGAAATTCAATCAAAATCAAATCAATATACAGTACAAAAGAGAAATCCGGGAATTACAAGATCAGTTGGCACAAGTAATACAAAAATTACAAATTTCAGAGGACACTCGCGCCAACACGGGAAGAGGGACTTAGAAATACGGAAAAGCCGCAAAATAATAACACAGGGCATTTCGGAAGTTATGAAAGAAATTGGCAATGTGCACCGAATTTTGAGATGGAACGGCCGACACGACCTAACAATGACCGATATGCGACTCGCCGACATGATGATTTTGACTATAAGCTGTTCATTACTACACGTAAATTCAAAACATTTAAGAATTCTGGCAACAACATTCATCCACAAGCATGGCTCCATCAATTCTCTCATTGTTTTCCTCCCAACTGGTCGTTAGAACACAGATTAGAATTTATGTGTGGCTACTTAGAGAATGAACCAGCTGTAAGAATGCGATCGGTCATTCACGATTGTCACAGTGAAGGAGAATTTTATCATGCCTTCCTCTCAGCGTATTGGTCTCAAGCTACACAAGACCGAGTAAAACATAGCATCATGATGATGAAACACTTTGAACAATCTGAATTTTCCAGTCTTGTCAAATATTTTGAAGACATGTTGTATAAGAATCAGTATCTTTCAAACCCATACAGCCCCTCAGAACTCATCCGCATTTGCTTAATCAAATTACCTGAACATTTACGACACATTATTTTGGCAGGACGTTGCAAAGACGACATTGAAGCTTTTCAGGGACTCTTACAAGAATTAGAAATCGACACTGACAATCGCGGAACGCCAAAAACACGAACACAACAATTCAGGTCACATCCGTCGCAATTCCGTGATGAAAGAAATAATAACTGGACACGACAAAGCTATTCTCACACAACACAAATCGTGACCAAAACAGACACCACCCGTATGACAACCACTGGCAGAGTAATAGTTACAGAGAAAGATCGCATTTCCGTAGTAATGAATATGACAGAGACAATCATAGAAACAGACAATTTGGCAACCAGAACTATTATTATCACGGGAGACAGAATAACTTCAGACGCAACAGTCCACCGTGCAGTGATAATTCAGGGAGAAATTCTCCACCACTTAACCGACAAGAAAGAAACTACAGGAACTACCGATATGACGACAGACGATATAATCATAACGACAGACGTGAATTTCATCAGATCTGGGGGGATTCTAACAGGGCTGGGCCCTCTCGGCAAGGCGAATTTGTAGAAGTTAGGTCTCCTAATCCCAGTAACGATGCGCACCAACAAAGAAACAGACAATGACTCGCACCGCAGGCAACCACGTGCGGCCGCTGGCTCAGGGAAAAATAACATAGACGCTAATCTTGAGAAAAATTCCAGTTTTCTTTACCGACGTATACCACATGATAATTGCGTTGAAGTTGAAACTCTGCGTACTAGGAAGAGTAAAGGTTTACACCACATTTCACATATAAAACCATTTATTGAGAGATAATCTGCTTTTTAACTTAGTCGTTGCCATAAAATTTTTCACGTCACATTTCTAGTATGCTTTGTCAGACTTAAGAAACTGTTAACATGCAACACTGTTTGAAGGTAAATATCCAGTCAAGAACCAAGAGAATTTATTTAAACAGAAATTACGAATGCATTGTTATTGTGAGCAGATGACACAGTGTTATTGTGTGTGTACATTCTTGCTTGGTAGTTGCATGATTACGTAATGACTATAAGGCTCACATACTTAGAACATCTACCGGTACTACTAATAAGATTTTAATGAAACATTTTGGTTTACTTGAAAATACATTCTGGATATAAAGTACTTTCTGAGAGATATCAGATGACACAGTGGTTAGTTTATTTGACAGCTACACGATTATATCATGTCGCTACTAATGAGTGACACAATTTATATTATTGCTTTTGCGCTGTATCTGCTTTATATCTGCACAGTTTTTCTGAATTATTCTGGAAAGTAAAACATGTTTTAGTAGTAACTTTTGTGGTATAGCTACAATGAGGCAGCCTTTTCCGTAGCACAACAATACGTTACAGCACAGTAGTTTCTTCATCACGGAAATAAGCATAATAACTAAGATATCTATACGCAAAGCATTTCACTTTTGTTTATCATGAGGTAAGTACATTGACTTCTGCAGAACTTAGCTTTCAGAGGACGATAACTACGACAGTTCCACAGAGATCATCTTACAACAATACGCACAGTTTAGCGCTACAGTACACGTATTTGAGTGATTAATTTTGTACTTAAAACATTTACTTTTACAGATTTTTGAATTACAAAGAAAGTTTTCCATGATACATTTCATTCCATTGCTGTAATCTGTAACACCTGAGGGTATAATTACATTAATCCTCAAGGGGGTACACGTTTACATTGTGTACCATGTGGTTGGCAAGCACATGGAGCCCTAGGTAATATGGTATTTGCTTATACAACTTTACACTTCGGTACCATATTTCTCTAACACACAAATTACACAGCTATCTGATCATTTAACTGAGAGATAAACATTTTTTTTTTTTACTACATCAGTGACACATGTTTACACAATTACACATTTGGGTAACTTCACACTTACGAAATTGTATTTTGTCTGTACTTTGTGAACTGTTCATATTTTTTCGGAACCATTGTGATATTATGAGAGCTTTGAATGATATATTTGGTATGGGATCACGATTTTTAAAGTACGTTTGAGGCAGATGACACTTTTGACATGAGCAGAGAATTTTTTTTAGGTTTTGAAATTATTGGAGGAAGCTACGACGATTTTGAGAGTTGACTGAGGTGTTATGATGTTATTATTACGACGACTATGTGTATTATGCTGTTGCGGTATGTTTATGATCAGTAAGCTGATGCTATATGAGTTATTTGATTATGCTACATATCTGTAATGGTGAAATATTGAAGAAGTGTCGACGAATAAGGTAAGGAATAATGAGTAGTGGTTAGGGACTCTGGTTTGTGAAAAAGGTTGTTGGAAACCAAGAATCGTACTTTAAGAGTTATAAAATGTGTGTATATGCGTGAATGTATCACAATGCTGGCGAAAATTTTTGGGACGCTGTTATATTTATAGGATTTTGTTTCTACAGATGTGTAACCCAAATTCTTGACCTGTGAAATATTTTTATGAGACTGTCACTGTGGCAGAAACTGCCGTCGTAAATATTTCAGCAAGAAAGGTAAGTGACCTTGGCGTAATGCGTTTTGGGCGCCCAGCTGAGAGGTAGACGTCTGACAAAAGAAAGCCATTAGGTGCAGAAAAAAAAAAAAAAAAAGGAGGCCAAATCCTCGCTATTGACATTCCTTTGTAGAAAGCATCGCAAATACGACACGCTCGAACTTGAAAACATATGATTACACTGTGGAGCTCTTAATTTATGATATTTACTAAAATGCCTAATGAAATGATGAGAAACATTTTACATCCATTGTCTTTCTAGTTGAGAGATTGCTTATTTTGTTTAATATCTAGTTTCTAGCGGCATTGGTTAAAATAAAATTTTATAGATGTACTAATATAAATATTTTCTGTCTACAGATCGAGTAAATAATAATTTTTTCAAAAAAATGAGGGAGCACAAAAAGACATTTCCACTTCACAGGAATTGCATACATGATTTTTGTCAGTGACTTGGTAACTTGTCTGCTAGAGCAACTTACAGTGAAGCATCACTCTAGTATTAAGATGTGACATAGGTATTGGACATGGCCATTTTTACTGTAATATTTTTTCTGCTTGAGCTTTCTCATGTTTAGGTATAAGATATTTCATTTTCTGCTGCTGTTTTCCAGGCATAATGTTACTAAATTTGACTTTGTATTACACTGTTAAGCCAGTTTTACTACGCATTTATTTTTCTTGTTTGCTGCACAGTGCCTTATATTAGTTGTAATATTGCAATTGCTTTGCTAGTTTGAATTTTTTGTCATTGATGTTTGTGTTACTTGTTTTGTGCTGCTGCATTGCCTCATCCCTTAGTTTAGCATCTGAGCCCAGTAGATTTAAGTCAGCTTAAGAGGGGGTAGACTATATAAGAAACTAACTATGATGAATTGGAAGAAATGCATTGAGAAGATATAAGAAAATGGTTTGGCCAAAAAAAAAGTAGTGTACAGTGGAAAAAAACTATTTTGAAAGAGGATGTGAACAGAATACAGAAAGCAGGCTTAGATAGTACTTTTGGGAATAATGATGAACAAAGGGAGATCTCCATGCAAAATACTGCAGTAAAACAAACCCTGTTCTTTCCTTTTGTGTCATCCCTCTATATGTTTGTGTACCCTTGTGTATTTGTGTTTTTCCTGTATTTATGTGTTTCGCTGATGAGAGCTATGTTGTAGAATTTTTCTAATACTATGTTCTTTACTTTGTAAAGATGTTGAGACATTATTTATTCTGTTTTGTTTTAATGCTCATGTGTGAAGTTGATGTTTCGAAAGGTATTCAGACCTTTTATGTATGTACTTATGTCATAATTCCTGTAACACTGATGTATATGTTAGTTCGATTCTTTTGTAAAGCCTGTACTACAAATGTTATCTGTATAGTTATGTTCTTTAATGATGTATTTTGTACATTTGTTATTGTATTCTCATGTTATAAAATTGTAATTGACAGCAGTTCATCAAATTAAGCAACTTGTAAGTTACATTTCACTGAACACGTTTCTGTTGGTCATAGTATATGGACAATATGTGAGAAGTAGGGACTGTTAGTGTTTACACGTGTGTTAATAATTCAGCAAGGGACTGGATAACAGCATTGCTGGTTCTAAGGACAATTCCAAAAACTTTGTGAATGCACAAGTGGTGGTTATGGACTTGCTATATTATCCGCAAGACTCTTCAATAGTGATTGTGCACCTGCACAGTCACAACAGATGGCTGCTGGCCATCTCTACAAGGACTACAGTGGGTCTGCATCTTTGATGACCCACCAATACCATTATTTCTACAAGGACTACAGTGAGTCTGCATCTTTGATGGCCCACAAATACCATTATTTCCACAAGGACTGCAGTGGGTCTGCACCTCTGATGGCCCATCAATACTGTAATCTCTACCAGGACTACAGTGGGTCTACTCTGTGATGACCTACCTACCAATATTCTTCAAAACTTCGACTGGCTCTGCGGTGGGTTTGCTCAGTTGTGGCCCATTACCTGTCTGCATGTCAAGAGTCAGCACTGTCTTTCCGTTGGAAGGACAGCACTACTTCTTCAAGACTGCATGGAAATCCACTACTTCCATGTGCATTTTCTTTTACTGCTCAGACTTTGAGAAAAACACTGCAATGTTACTGTGATGAATGATCAGGACTGTCTTTATGGACTGTGGGAAAATTTTAGCTTTTGCCCAAAATTGTATCAATAAGTGTGTGCATTTGATTTCTTAGTTATTGTAATCAAACCCTACCCTTTCCTCTTGTGTTATTCTGCTATGTGTTCGTGTACACTTGTATATTTGTGTTATTCCTGTCTTTATGTGTTAGCTAATAAGGTTTATGTTGTAGAATTTTTCAGATACTATGTTATTTACCTTGTAAAGATGTTTAGACATTGTTTATTGTGGTTTGTTTTAATGCTCATGTGTGAAGTTGATGTTTCAAAAGTTATTCTGATCTTTATGTCATTGTTTTTGTAACACTTATGTATATGTTTATTTCTATTCTTTTGTAAAGCCTGTGTTACTACAAATGTTATCTGTATTGTTATGTTCTTTAATGATGTATTTTGTAACTTTGTAATTGTATTCTTATGTTATAAAATTGTAATTGACACCAGTTCATCATATTATTAACTTGTAAGTTACATTTCACTGCACATGTTTCTGTTGGTCATATGGACAGTATGTGAGAAGTAGGGACTGATAGTGTTTGCACGTGTGTTAATAATTCAGCAAGGGACTTGATAACAGCATTGCTGGTTCTAAGGACAATTCCAAAAACTTTGTGAGTGCACAAGTGGTGGTTATGGACTTGCTTTATTATCCGCAAGACTCTTCAATGGTGATTGTGCACCTGCACAGTCACAACAGATGGCTGCTGGCCATCTCTACACGGACTACAGTGGGTCTGCATCTTTGATGACCCACCAATACCATTATTTCTACAAGGACTACAGTGGGTCTACACCTTTGATGATTCATCAGTACCATTATTTCTACAAGGACTGTAGTGGATCTGCACCTTTGGTGGCCCACCTATACCATACTCTCTACCAAGACTATAGTGGGTCTGCTCTGTGATGACCTGCCTACCAATATTCTTCAAAACTTCGAATGACTCTGCTGTGGGTTTGCTCTGTTGTGACCCATTACTTGTCTGCATGTCGAGAGTCAGCACTGTCTTTCCGTTGGAAGGACAACACTACTTCTTCAAGACTGCATGGAAATCCACTACTTCCGTATACATTTTCTTTTACTGCTCAGACTTTGAGAAAAGAAACGGCAGTTTTACTGTGATGAATGATCAGCACTGTCTTTATGGACTGTGAAAAAATTTTAGCTTTTGACCAACATTGTATAAATAAGCGTGTGCATTTGATATCTTTGTTATTGTAATTATGAAAAATTTTATCAAATCATTATTGGCCACTGCCCAAAACAATTTGTAAAATTTTTTGTGGGGAGCATGGGGGCTATGTAAGTAGGCTGTTTAGGTTTTCTTATTGGTAACGCCACGTAGCGCTCTGTGTGAAAATCACTGGCTGTGCTGTGTGCAGTCTGTGGCTAGTTTGCATTGTTGTCTGCCATTGTAGTGTTGGGCAGCGGCAGCTGGATGTGAACAGCGCGTAGCGTTGCGCAGTTGGAGGTGAGCCGCCAGCAGTGGTGGATGTGGAGAGAGAGATGGCGGAGTTTTGAAATTTGTAAGACTGTCATGAACTGCTATATATATTATGACTATTAAGGTAAATACAGTGTTTGTTCTCTATTAAAATCTTTCATTTGCCAACTATGCCTATCAGTAGTTAGTGCCTTCCGTAGTTTGAATCTTTTATTTAGCTGGCAGTAATGGCGCTCGCTGTATTGCAGTAGTTCGAGTAACTAAGATTTTTGTGAGGTAAGTGATTTGTGAAACGTATAGGTTAATGTTAGTCAGGGCCATTCTTTTGTAGGGATTTTTGAAACTCAGATTGCGTTGCGCTAAAAATATTGTGTGTCAGTTTAAGCACAGTCATGTATAAATTGTTCAAAGGGGACGTTTCATATATATTATGACTTTTGATGATATTAAGGTAAATACATTGTTTGTTCTCTACTAATATCTTTCATTTGCTAACTATCCCTCTCAGTAGTTAGTGCCTTCCGTAGTTTGAATCTTTTATTTAGCTGGCAGTAGTGGTGCTCGCTGTATTGCAGTAGTTCGAGTAACCAAGATTTTTGTGAGGTAAGTGATTTGTGAAACGTATAGGTTAATGTTAGTCAGGGCCATTCTTCTGTAGAGATTTTTGAAAGTCAGATTGCGTTGCGCTAAAAATATTGTATGTCAGTTTAAGCACAGTCGTGTATAATTCTTCAAAAAGGGGACGTTTCAGCAATGCACTCGCAATCGCAGACGACTTGGGGTTCTAGGAAAAAGCGAAAAGGAATTAGATCTCACATAAATATGGGTTAGCGTCTGGAGCTAAAATAAATTAAAAATAGTTCGTTGCCAAGAAAAAAGGAAAAGGAATCCAAATGCAGAATCAGATGCATTTTGACACCTCAGGAAAAATGAAATGCCTTGGCATCGATTTCAGAAGCAACAAACAGCACGTCGTTGAAGTTAAATAGAACACCTACTATCAAATATATGGGCATCTGTACAAAAAGAGTAAAGAGAACTATCGAGATCCAGAGAGCAATCCTTGTTACTATCTCTATTATAAGCAAAATTAAATAGGTGGCACAAGCTCTGTCGTTACCCCTACAATGGCAAAACGAATCATGTCTGCGATAGAACACTTCGTGCAGCAAGGTCACATATTCAGATTGAAATATGATACAATTACGCTTCCTACTGCCAATGGAGGGCTAACTCTTACTTATATTAACAATAAATCTAAAGCTCTGATTGAGTGCTGTATGTATAGACAATGGAAAATGAAACCAAATACCCTAAGGCAATTTTTAGATGAAATAGTACCAAGCAGTTTTAACCCACCAATAAATGTCGATCACATAACGTACGAACTCTTCCGTCAGAAACATATACTCATCGAATGCATCAAGTCACAATCCCAACAAAGATAATAACCAACGTTACAGAAGTGAACCGAAACGTAATGGAAGCAAGAACACGAATGATGTTGAACTGTAGTTCCCTCTTAACTACTGGCCTGCTATCTGGATAAATATCCCTAATCCAGACTTCCCATCTGTAGCACCACAACATAGATATGACAGGTTTATTAAGGTGTACCACCTGCAACTTAATTGATTGTGAGGAACACAGACTGGTGTGTAAAAATATGGAAGATTTTTGTAACATTCCGAGGCTGAAACTTGAATCATGAACAGAACTTCTGCCAACGCTATGAAACCATCGTATTTTTTAAAATTCAAACGAAATACCGTATCTCATCACGAAGAAAAACGCAATCAGCTCTATAAAAGAATAGAAAATGAACTATTTTTTAAAAGAAAACAACACGAATAAGGAAGATTATTGCATACCTTTTACAAATTAGTGAAGAAGAAAGGTACAAGGAAAATTACGCAAAATTTTTAAGGAAAGCATAGCGTAACAACTACTACAATGAAGAAAAATAAAAAAATAAGTGAAGAAGATAAAAGAAATCTCTTGAACTTGCAATATGAACTGCTATTCAATTTTTTCTTCGAGACACACGAAAGAACTTGATTGTACTTTTCGCAATGGAGGAAGATTTACTTCTTGAAAGGAATTGAATTAATTTCATAAAATTTGTACCTATGTTGCAGAGAGGAAAGATATTAACTTATATGGATAAAAATTACGGTTTATTAAACATGGTGTTGAGCTAATTTTAGGAAGGAAGGAATATTAATATTTTTATGGAAAGGAAGTAAAGGCTAGGCTATAAAAGGATGGCTGTAGGCCCAAAGTAAAAGGTTGCTAGAGAGCCTTCCATCAAAACGCAAAGGTCCGAGGTTCGAGACCTCGTCTGACACACAGTTTTAATATGTCAGTAAGTTTCACCTCTCAGTTTCTAGTTTTTAAATGCCAATAGTTTTACTTGGTTATTGCCTTTGACAGAGTACTGTGCCAAACAACGTTAATTATTTACTACGACGTGACGATTCATAAATCCCTGTTCCGCCAGGTTTGTTGCAACATTAACGACTGGCTTACGACACCACCGTGATAAGTTGCGGTTTGCTTGCAGTTCTTTCACGAAACACGACTGATCGGCGTTAGACACAGCAGATGTGGGGATGACAGCAAGCTTCGTCTTTACGTCGTCTACGAATTAATAGGATCTTCTCTACAATTTTACTTAAAGTGAACATTGTTTTGCGACTTCCTGTAGTGTATAATTTCTTGAATCTGTTTGGCCAGGTCGAATAAGACTTGCAATCAGCAATGTTGATCTCAATTGCGATTTGGAGGGCGCAGTCAAGTAAAGCTCCATCGGCAACGTTAAAATGCCTCTGAAGAGCAGCTATGCGTGGTTTACATCTGAAGAAAACTTCTCTAAAGAATTGTTGTTCGAGTTATTTAATCACTTTTGGGGGGTTTGTGTTGGTTATTGATGGGGGTAGACGGGATTCTGTGGCCACCCTGAACAGTAAATCTTTCAGAGAGTTTTTCTTTCACAATTTTGTGAGTTTTATTTTAGCTAGAATTTATTGATTCGTGTAAGTTTTTCTTCCATTTATACAGGGCACGGTCAGATTTTATGAAGCAAAATCGAGTGTTAACACCGGTTAACATAAAGTGTCATACCAAATGAATGTTAATTCAGCTTTATCTCCCTTGTTGCCAAAGGCCTTGCAGCAGTGATAACACCGGTTCCCTTTAGATCACTGAAGTTAAGCGCTGTCGGGCTGGGCCAACACTTGGTTGGGTGACCATACGGTCTGCCGAGAGCTGTTGGTAAGCGGGGTCACTTAGCCCTTGTGAGGCAAACTGAGGAGTTACTTCATTGACAAGAAGTGGCTCCGATCTCGTAAACTGAGATACGGCCGGGAGAGCGGTGTGCTGACGACAGGCCCCTCCATACCCGCATCCGGTGACGCCTGTGGTGTGAGGATGTCACGGCGGCCGGTCGGTGCCGTTGGTCCTTCCAAGGCCTGTTCGGACGGAGTTTATCTTCCTTGTTAACGCTTACGCTACCGCAAAAGCAACTGGTAATTATTATGGATATTAAATGAGTTGCAAATTCTAGTGAACAGTAAGTGCGGGTCATTGTTTCAGAGAAACTATCAAGGAGAAGTGAAATTCGGTTTACAAATTACGATTCTGCAGAGCCGTGTCATCTGTTTATCGTTGCGCCGTCAACGGAGGATATGCGCCTGCCATGTTGTGGGCAGGCAGTCCGATACAGTTACTGTTGGAATGCCAGCTGCCTGGCGAGGTACGAATTTGGCAATTTTCAGCATTTTTTAAATACTTGCAGTGCATCTTAGTAGCTAAAATTTGGGCACTATGTATCTTTCGGTGTATTCTTACTGTATTAAAAATTTCAGGACATGTTTCGACAAGTCGCATTGGACCATTCCATTGTTAGTAAATAATTTGGTTAATGCGGATTTGTATTTCAATGAGAGGCCACAAAATGAACGCAATAATTTTCTATGGTTTATAATATCATATAACTATGCGTAATGAGGTTTCTATACAAACAGAACTTACAAGGTTATAACAAGTTAGCAAGGAATAGACAG
The DNA here is from genome assembly GCF_023864345.2 of Schistocerca serialis cubense. NCBI lineage: Eukaryota > Metazoa > Arthropoda > Insecta > Orthoptera > Acrididae > Schistocerca > Schistocerca serialis. Next base: position 301,118,207 of record NC_064638.1, read on the forward strand.
TCGACAGTTTACTCACTGATGTGAAGTGGGTATGTATTCGAACTAGATATAAGTACGTACGTGAACTGAGCCTGACATACAACCTTTATGAACCAAGTAGACTAACCAAATGCCACGTCTACAGGTTTATTTGAGAATGGGGCTATAGACGAGTGAAGAGGAAACACTACCAATTAAAATATTGCAGCTTAGCTGCACTTCCTCATTAGAAAATATCATATTATGACTTATTCTGTGCTGCAGGTCCGGCCGGAAAAGAAAAGCTGTCTGTTCTTCACAATCTACAACCGCTCTCTCCGTGCGAGCCATTGACGAGAACCACTCCACTCACTCTAGCCTGCATTCACCGTGCCAGTTTACGGCTCAGCGTGCCGACCACTCCCGGTAGGGGGCGAGATCCGGCCTTCCTGCAAAGGATCGACCGAGTGGCAGATTCAAACTGTGTGAGCAACCAACAGTACTTATTTATAGTTTTGTTTCACTAATTTGTTTATTTACTGAAAATGGTTTAAGGATTACTACTGTGTTAAGTGAACGTGCTCTAAAGTGACTGAGCCCTCGGTTTAGGATGAGTAAAGCAAGAATTCAAGTCGTGCATTGTTCACATTGATAGCGGCATATAGAACCGACGGGTGCTCTTAATGTGCGAAAACACTCACTTATGTGAACCAGTAAGGCTGAATCACACTAAGCCAAGCTCCCGCACGTCTCTCTGTCTCGCAAGTGTATCGGAACAAAGAGCCAAATAAAAAGACGGAACGCTCAATGTTATACATTATTGAATAGCAAGGCTGTAAATGAGTTGGAGTGGATGGGGTGGGAGGGGAGACAGTTTCGTGATGAGTGGTTCAATAGTTTTGATATTTCACGATAAGTGGCTTTGGGTAAATTCGTTACTTGTGAAAATCCATTACGTGCTATGACTTTCTTCAAAGTCAGATTGTATTGATGCCTCTGCTGTCTCTCAAGGTAGACGAGCATTCTGCTTTATTTCATAAGTGCATGTGAGGGGAAGGGAGGGTGGCTTTTCTCCTGTGTACCTCGCATCCTCGGCCCTTGGAGTAAAGCAAAAACATCTGAATGAACTGTATGACAATTACACCTGCTATGGCTAAGCTCAGAGCGTGTCTCTTGATGTTGAAGCTCGCCAAACAACAGGAAAGTTGTATGATATGGTTTTAAACATAAGCTGTAAGCGTTTCTTGTATGTGTTGCATTTTTCTTTATAATGTTAGTTTTGCTAAACATTGCATTATGTACGATGTTTTAATTACGTATTTTGTTTGAAATACATATTTTGTACGGTAACTGCGCTTTACAAAGAAAGAACAGAAAGTGGGCGGGGGAGGGGGGGGAAGGGGATGGATGGACATAGAGAGGGGGAAGGAGGATACGGAAAGAGAGACAATGGAGGAGGATGTGGAGAGAGGGATGGGGGAGGAGGCACACAGTGTCTTAAGTGAAAGGGAGGAAACTGTAGGTAGTCAAATTATACTATTACCTGGGTAAAACAATTTGTTGAAATATGAAGTGGAATGATCACACAAGCTCAGTTATAGGTAAATCAGAATGGTAAAGTTCGTTCGTTGCTAGAATACTCTGAAAATGCAATCAGACCACTGAAGTGTGTAGAAATCATTACCAAATAGTACTAATAGAACGTACTGATCATATTGATAGTAGGAATACACGAATAAGGATAGGTGATTTTAGTCCAAGGCAAAGTCTTACGTAACGGCGGGGAAACATGAAAATTGAAGAAACAAGCCAAATATATTTAAAAAAGTGTCAAGAGGCAGTATAACCTGTAAGCGAGGAATCCAGGAATAAATTACGGCTTCCTACGAATAACTCCCGACAGACAGCGAAGACAAGATTACACTAATTATTATGCATATGAAGGCATTTAAGCAGTCAGTTTTCCCGAACGGGAACTACCGTTGCCATGTTCTTCACTTTGGTTTGTACTGTATGCAGGTTTAAACGCCAGAAGATAATCTGTGGACTACCTAGTAAAGTATTAACAGTAGCATTTTATTCTTTAAACCTACGGATTCTTTCCCCATTCGACAGTCCTGAGTCTCCTGTATCTTCGACCACGAGAATACTGACACCGTTACGTGGAGATCCTACATCTACAGATAAAACAAGTACGTCAAAGACTCGAGAACATTCGCTCTGTCTGATTCAGTGTGTTCATGCCAAGGTTATAATCGCGCCCATTCAGGAAACACTCTGTATAATTCCCGGAGGGGTGAGCCAGCACGTAACTGTCACCTGGACACATTTTTTGGTTGTGTCACGCTAGCTGGCTGGGGGAGCTGTGTGCAGTGTCCAGAGAGCAGCCGCGGTGTGATTGCCGTTCCAGCCTCCGGCGCCGGAGCTGAGACGCGGGTTCGCAGCCGAGCAAAGCGCCGACGCGGCTTACCGCCGTGCGCCCGCTGGACCGTCTACCCGCTAAGCCGCTTACCGCCTTTCAGCAACACGACGCCGCCCCGCAGCACAACGGCGGCCGCCTATGTTCGCGTGCACGCCAGCTCTGAATGGCGTCGCCGCGCAAATACAATCCCATCTCTCCCGCTCTTCTTTATTATTTCCGTTCCACAAAAGGGACGAATTTGTTATCTACAGCATCTGGTTTATGACCCGCACCATAATTGGTATTCCACGAAGTAAGAGACTTTATTTTTTCTTAGATGGCCTTTACTTTCCTACTTACGATGACATCTTTCATATACTCTTATCGTTTTCGAAGAAACACCGAAAGCACAGCGGCCCGTAGCTGTGGTCTGAGAAAATAAGTAATTGAGATTTCTGCCTTCTTACTCACTCAACGACAGTTGGAAGAGACCAACAAGAAGTACACACGTGTACGTTTGGAGCGTCCAACTCGTTGTACAGGTACAAGCGTCATCCCCTAATAGTCCATAGTCGTATTACTTAGTAGCGACCACTGGTCCTATTTTTGGAACCTGGCAACAGACCTGATGAGAGTAGGAGAGAGAGTGTCTTTGTAACTAAGCGAAGCTTATTCGACTAGATACAATTAAGTGACGTAAGGATACGAATATAACATTTGTCGCTCTTACTACAAGATATAAAACATCAAATTAAATGAAGAATAGAGGACATTTACCTGGGATAATAAGCCTGAAAGGTCTCATTGAACCACTGCAAAACAGTTTTTGAACACAAATTATATATATATATATATATATATATATATATATATATATATATATATATATATATATATATATATATATATATATATACATACAGAAAGATACGTAGTGACACATAGGAAAGTTAATGTTTTAGATTCATTTTACGGAGATGAACGCCGGCCACTGTGGCCCAGCGGTTCTAGGCGCTTCAGTTCGGAACAGCGCGACTGCTACGGTCGCAGGTTCGAATCCTGCCTCGGGCATGGATGTGTGTTATGTCCTTAAGTTAGTTAGATTTAAGTAGTTGTAAGTTCTAGGGGACTGATGACGTCAGATGTTAAGTCCCATAGTGCTCGGAGCCATTTGAACAGAGATGAATGAAATGGCAAATATGTGTGAAACCTACAAATATGGATAAAGGGATGTAAGGCGAAAGGTTAGGTCCCATGTACCATCATGTGTCATTTCCTCTTACTACCTTATTGCCATAAATACCTCTGAAACAGTCAGGCATTTTCACAATTTCATTTAATCACAACACAGATTGAGTAAGATATCAGATTTCAATATACAGCAATAAAAACAGGTATGCCTTGATTAAATAAGAGTTTCAGCTAACCAAGTAATGAAACAGCTCTTAATTTAATTAAAGGGGAAGAGGCAGGCCTCCAATGGTAACAGCTTCAGTTAAGTGAAATTACCAAATAGAAAACAGGCAGGCCTTCTTTAATTACAGCTTCAGTTAAGTGAAATTACCAAATAGAAAACAGGCAGGCCTTCTTTAAAAACAGCTTCAGTTATATGAAATCCTAAAATAGAAAACAGGCAGGCCTTCTTTAATGATGTCTTCAGCTGAGTAAAATTACCAAACAGAAAACAGGAATACTTTCTTTAATAACACCTACAGTTAAGTGAAATTACCGAATACCAACAGGCAGCCCTTCTTTAATAAGTACAGTAAACAGTTAGGCCTTCAGTTAAAAAAAAACCAGGATTTGTAGGTTGTCCTGTAAGCAAGATATGGACCCCTATTTTATATGATTTAAAACAACAACGGTCTGGTTTTCGACCCGCTACAACTTAATATGCGATTCATCATTTAGTCAGTTTCTACCGCCGGTGGCGCTGAAGTTCTTCGCTTCGTAGGAGGCAGCTCTTCCCTTCTCGCGCAGACGCTGTGGCCTGGACCGGGGGTATAAAGGAACCACAGTTCCTGGTGTTCATTCAGTTCCGGCGTTATTGTGTCCTCAGCGGTCGCACCTGAAGATGGCGGCCAGATGGATCGTCGAAATATCGTGCAGCGATGACGATCATATCCGGCAGCATGCCCGTGTAGAGCATAAACATATAAGACGCCATGAAAATCTACGGAATCACAATTAAGGCCAGTATCCACACAGGTAAAACAAACACCAACCACAGCTGAAGGAACCAACTGCTGGTGAAACAGATCGGCTAAGAAATCCCAGTGATCACAAGAGACCTATAGGTATAATAAGAAAACAGCAGTTAAGACCTCAAAATCCAAAACTTAACTGAAGTTCACGAATCGAAGCTGAAGCTTGCCGATTCCAAAGGCGGCCCAGAATTTAGCACAGCGAAACTGGCTTCAACGCTCTCATCGGTGTGCCATGTCCCAGAGCTGGCTGACCAGGCTACGCACGAAGACGACATTCAAAGTCAGCCACGGACTGAAATCGGCTCACCATATGCCCCGTAACCACTTTCCGGACTTCATGTCCAGGACGCTTGCGCAAGTGCTCGCCTTAGTCCCCAACTCGCCACGCCACAACACGCCCCGTCCCCTATCGACAACCTCGAGCAAAGATCTAAGTGGCAGTGACCAGAGGTACATCACACGACAGTTGGAACTAGTGGCGCCAGGAATTCGAAAGGCGGTACCAAAAATCCCGTCACTGCTTAATATGCTTTTCTACAACAAAAATAATCTCAGAACAGGGAATTTTTGTAGATTACTGATGGGTGGTTTGTGGGTATGAGGCTGGCGCTCCATAGGAGATCAGGAGGGTGAGAGCAATCTCATACTCCTCAAACTGCTGCAGCACGCTTCTGACTTGTGACACTGATAATTATCCTGCTGGAAGATACCATCGCCGTTGGGGAAGACATCAAGTATGGAGTGATGTAGGTGGCACGCATAAATGTTCATGTAGTCCATACCCGTCATAGAGCCTTCGCTTACTAGCACAGGTCCCATAAAAGGCCAGGTGAATACACGTCACAGCATAATACTGCACCCATCAGACAGCGTCTATGGCACAGTGTAAATTTCGAGAACCTTATCGCCTGGATGATTGCGTATCCGGACCCGACCATCGACCTGGTGTAACAAGAAACGTGATTCATTCGTTTCCATTCTCGATGATCCCATTGACACTGCAATCGCAATTGACGTCGTTGTTGGGTCAACAAGCGTACACGTTGGGTTCAAAATGGTTCAAATGGCTCTGAGCACTATGCGACTTAACTTCTAAGGTCATCAGTCGCCTAGAACTTGGAACTAATTAAACCTAACTAACATTAGGACATCATACACATTCATGCCCAAGGCAGGATTTGAACCTGCGACCGTAGCGGTCGCTCGGTTCCAGACTGTAGCGCATAGAACCGCACGGCCACTCCGGCCGTCTACACGTTGGGTTCATCTATTACAGAGACCCATGATCAACAAAAATTACACTGAACGATGTATTTCGAACCACTAATGTCTGCACCAGCACTGTACTCTGCCTCTATATGAGCCAGAAATCGCAGTCTATCGTGCTTTACAGAGTGGGAAAACCTCAGATTTTCATACACAATGAGGCAGAGACGTCTGACCTCTTATCGCCTGCTCTTTGTTTCAGCATCCTTCAATCACTTTACATAGAGGCCAGCGACCATAGCACGTGAACAGCAGATCAGCTTTGAGATTTCCGAGATGCTCGTTTCCAGAAGCTACAGTAGGTCATAACAATCTTCCCATTGTCAGAGTCACTTACGTCAGTATACTTGCCTATTTGTGACCCATTTCATCACCAGAATGATTCCCTGTTCGTCTCTGTTCCACTTAGATAGTTTCCTTAACACATTAGTTGGCTGTAACTCAAGAAGGCAACATTCAGTCAGTTATCACAATATCCTCTCCAATGAAAGCGTAATCGCTGTCTGGAAAGAGTATTAATTTTATCAAATGTTTTATTTCATTGGTAGTCACCTGACTCACTCTTTGTTAATGGTAACAGTTTCTTTCCTAGTGAGCTGCAAGTTCTATCCTTAGGGTCAGTCGTCTATGAGGGCACTGAACATCACGCAAGAGCCTTTCTGATAAAGCATTACCGTATGTAACATGAGTTTAATTTATACTGTATGTTCAAATGTTCAAATGTGTGTGAATGCCTAAGGGACCAAACTGCTGAGGTCATCGGTCCCTAGACCTACATGCTACTTAAACTAACTTACGCTAAGAACGACACACACACCTATGCCTCACGGAGGACTCGAACCCCCGGCGGGAGAAGCCGCGCAATCCGCGTAATGACGCCTCAAACCGCGCGGCCACTCCGCGCCGCTATACAGGATGTGTGGTATCATGTATCGACATCACTCTATGGGCGGCAAAGTTGGCATGTGGAATTGCAAGTTTCCGTCTGCTGCCGACAGAGGTCGTGCGTGATACGGAAGCCCAATGGAGCACGCCTGTTAGCCAGAGGCTCCAGCGGCTGTGGACTATGAGCGTCCTCTGCCGCCACGATATAAGACGGCTGGTGGCAGCCATACAGCCAACTAGACCTCAGAGCCTCTTTACCGTAAGGAGCTACGCAGACCCACCTAGTCATGGCCCCGACACCATCGTTTGTGCTCAGTTCGTGGGGTCTCTTCCTTATTGACACTGACAGCTTGACTCCGTTTCTTGTTGCATTATTTGTAATGAGTTTTTTGCGCTTGGAGGAATACAAGTTCAGTAAATTTTCAATTGGTTGTGATAACTTGTTTGCTAATCATTTTTGCTTCTGTCCAGGGTTCCTTCGAAGACAGTTGACACGCTGTTCTCTAGGCCACCTCTTCTTATCGTTGTGAACTAAGTCGTACACAACAGGATTTTTCAAGCATCCTGTTCAGACATGGCAAGATGTTCGTTTCGTTGGCAGGAAGATAGGATATTTTATAAATAGCTGCAAGTACAATAATGGACACGAAGATGCACGGCTGTATCAGACGGCGCTTCCTGATCAAAACAGCCGAGTCATCCAATCTTTGGTGCTGTGAATCGTCGGGTTTCTGAGAGAGGATCCATGGCACTACACTCTATTGATGGAGGAAGAGCACGTGTTGCTCGTGCACGTGTTCAGGAAGAGTTCGTTCTGCAGGCTGTCAAAGAGGAGCCAGATGCCAGCGTAAGACAGGTGACCCTGTATGTCGTAACTCCGAGTTCAGCATGCAGAGCAATTCAGATATCTGTATTATCAATTCAAATACCACCGTATACAGCACCTTACGCCCCCTTCATGGGAGAACTTCTTTTACGATTTGTTGCGCAAACTTCCAATCCGTTGTTTGTCTCTTCAGTTTTGTTTACAGGCAGGAAGACGTTGGCAACAGACGTAATAACAAAATTCGACAACGAATACATATTGGCCAATCGCATTCCACATGCTAAGGAATAGCCTAGACATCAACATCAGTTTAAGATTAATGTATGAGCTGGAATTGTAGATGACTGTGTGGTAGAGCCATACGTTCTCCCAGCGCGCCTTACAGGTGCCTTTTACAGGGACTTTATTCAGTGCACCTTCTACGATCTAGTATAGAATGTGCCCCTGCAAATAGGAACAAAGGTGTTGTTTATACGCGATGGAGCTACAGAATATTTCAGTCTCAGTGTTCTAGATGCAGTGACTTGAATCTGCCAAGACAGATGGAATAGTGGAGGGAGACCGTTCCATGGCCAGCACATTCCCCCAACCTCATTTCTCTGGATTACTTGTGGGGGGCACCTTAGACAGCTGGCCTTTGCAGCATCCCACCCAGAAAATGTTCACTGAAGTGCAAGGAAAGCCTGACAGCCCAGTCATAAACGTCGTGGAGAATTTTAAAGGATGCTACCTTCCATGATTCAAAAGCAAGGGGAGGACATTTCGAGCATTTATTACGAGTTTCTGTATTGATGATCTCCAATCACCTAAACTGTAAACTTTAATTAATAACTCGAAATCTAAGAATTTTCGGACATTTTATGCAAACAGTTTTCATGTCTTGGTGTGAGGAACCTGTCCCCAGAACTTTGTACAAGTATTTTTGAAACACCCTGAAGAACTTCATTTGATGCTAAGAACAATATAAAATTCTCTGAATGTCAGAAGAAAATGTTGCTCCACGAATAAGAAAGGAAGGCAAAAAAATGAATCTTATAGTACACAGAAAAGAGAAATGAGCATGCTACACTCCACAATGACGCAAGAGGTGCATTTGTTTCATGAAGATTTATCCAATTACACAAGAGTACGTGTCCAGCACGAATGAAGATAAAAACTTAAGGGAGAATTATAGCATATTATTTTCAAAAGAACACATATAACCCGGGGGGTGAATTTTATAATCAAGTTTTATAATCAGGTTTACATTTACCTTTCGCAAATGTTCACTGTGCACTCCACCGGACGAACGACAAACATCCAGACGATAGTCAAACTTGTTTCATACATTTGCGAGCATGTCTATAGTTAACGCATGCACTGGTGTTGCTATGCAGTGTTGCAGTTCAAGCACAATTGCTGAGACTGCTGATTTAAGACGTACGTTAACTAAACTGCACCGGTTGATAAGGAGAACACAAAACGCCATTCGTTATTGTGTTGTCGCCAGCTCGACGTGACACACTGTGGGTAATGAGCAGGGCAGTGAGTCAGTGGATCATTGGCTCCAGGGAGACACCTACCGACAACCTCAAAAAACGACAACTTACATCTGGTGAATACTTCTCGGCAACCGCATGAATCTGTCTGAAATAACCTCTATTATCACATTTAGCAGTACTTGCTGTGGAACTGACTTTGCTCACCTGTTGAACTTTAATGATATAATTGTGAGAAAAAAGGAAAGGAGAGCTCGTTAATGAGCATAAATTTATAACGTGAAGTGCGATCGAAAAGTAGCATACACGATAATTTATATCTGTAAATTGGAGTTGCATTGCATTCGTTCAGTCAGCCACTACAAAACAGCACCACGAGTATTACCAAGAACAAACATTAACGTCAGAGTAACGAGTATAGGTCACATGACGTCTGTAGTACTGCGAAATTCATTGTGTGGTAAACGTGACGTTCGCCGCAGAGCATCGAGTTTTCATCGCTGAACAATATTTTGCCATGCATTTATACGCAAATGTTATACATGCATATCGAGAGATATAAACAGTGCCAACACGGCAACAATAACGCGAGTAATCATCCATTTCCGTGAATATGGATCAGTTGCAGGCAAGAAAAACAATCAATAGAGCGGATATTTTGACGGAAGGAAATTGGCGGGACTTGGGTGGTAATAGAGTTCGTTTGGGAGTTGTGCAACTGCGGTCCTTTTATCGACTTTATTTTGTTAAATAAAAGTACACAGTATCAGAGCGCATGCGTAAATGAGCACAACAAAACTTTGCTTTTAGCCTGTTAAACCACTTAAATTTAGATAGCAAATAACATTAGAAACAAAAATAATTACTTCATCCACAATAATAAAATAATAACACGAACTTATTCCACTGGCGTGAATGTTTGCCGATTGAACTAAGATGGAGTAAGACAATGAAGAAACTTTCAAAGAGGTTTAACGTATCAACAAAACGCATTTGCATCCTGATCCTCTTGCTACGTTAAATGCATTCTAAGATATGTAGATGAACGTTGAACTACTTTTTGTTAGCATAATATGTTGTCATTGTTTACTTTTCCAATTCTTGATGCACTTTAGGTTGTAATTTAGATCAACTGTAGTGCCCATTTGCGTGTTTTCCAATCTACTTTTATGCATTTACAGGAATTTCATGGATTGTAAAAAGATCAAAATCTGGTCTTCCGTTAGACTAGAATTTATGTGAGGAATGCCATTAAGCAAAGAGAAATTATGTTAAAAAGTTGTACACATATATTTAGATGTGGAAATATTTCCTTTCAAGGTCCACTGTGCTTCCACTATACGATACAACAATCGGACTTTCGTCATTAACTAGCACTGCCCAAATTATAAGTTTTTATCTGTAGTTGCAATATGGAAGCTGGATGTATTTTAATAAATGTTGCAGAGGATTTAGTAGTGGAAATATGTAATTTGAACGCACATTCTGCTTCCAAGTTTTCTAGTCGAAATGTTTGATGTAATACTATAATATTTTGCTGTAAGGTTCTAATAATGCTTAAGTGAGACCTGCATGTGTACTGCCAAATAATTTTGCTTCTGAAATATCGACTCTGACTTGTTGCAGTGGCGTTTCATCTCTGCCTTTGGTCATGTACACTCCTGGAAATTGAAATAAGAACACCGTGAATTCATTGTCCCAGGAAGGGGAAACTTTATTGACACATTCCTGGGGTCAGATACATCACATGATCACACTGACAGAACCACAGGCACATAGACACAGGCAACAGAGCATGCACAATGTCGGCACTAGTACAGTGTATATCCACCTTTCGCAGCAATGCAGGCTGCTATTCTCCCATGGAGACGATCGTAGAGATGCTGGATGTAGTCCTGTGGAACGACTTGCCATGCCATTTCCACCTGGCGCCTCAGTTGGACCAGCGTTCGTGCTGGACGTGTAGACCGCGTGAGACGACGCTTCATCCAGTCCCAAACATGCTCAATGGGGGACAGATCCGGAGATCTTGCTGGCCAGGGTAGTTGACTTACACCTTCTAGAGCACGTTGGGTGGCACGGGATACATGCGGACGTGCATTGTCCTGTTGGAACAGCAAGTTCCCTTGTCGGTCTAGGAATGGTAGAACTATGGGTTCGATGACGGTTTGGATGTACCGTGCACTATTCAGTGTCCCCTCGACGATCACCAGTGGTGTACGGCCAGTGTAGGAGATCGCTCCCCACACCATGATGCCGGGTGTTGGCCCTGTGTGCCTCGGTCGTATGCAGTCCTGATTGTGGCGCTCACCTGCACGGTGCCAAACACGCATACGACCATCATTGGCACCAAGGCAGAAGCGACTCTCATCGCTGAAGACGACACGTCTCCATTCGTCCCTCCATTCACGCCTGTCGCGACACCACTGGAGGCGGGCTGCACGATGTTGGGGCGTGAGCGGAAGACGGCCTAACGGTGTGCGGGACCGTAGCCCAGCTTCATGGAGACGGTTGCGAATGGTCCTCGCCGATACCCCAGGAGCAACAGTGTCCCTAATTTGCTGGGAAGTGGCGGTGCGGTCCCCTACGGCACTGCGTAGGATCCTATGGTCCTGGCGTGCATCCGTGCGTCGCTGCGGTCCGGTCCCAGGTCGACGGGCACGTGCACCTTCCGCCGACCACTGGCGACAACATCGATGTACTGTGGAGACCTCACGCCCCACGTGTTGAGCAATTCGGCGGTACGTCCACCCGGCCTCCCGCATGCCCACTATACGCCCTCGCTCAAAGTCCGTCAACTGCACATACGGTTCACGTCCACGCTGTCGCGGCATGCTACCAGTGTTAAAGACTGCGATGGAGCTCCGTATGCCACGGCAAACTGGCTGACACTGACGGCGGCGGTGCACCAATGCTGCGCAGCTAGCGCCATTCGACGGCCAACACCGCGGTTCCTGGTGTGTCCGCTGTGCCGTGCGTGTGATCATTGCTTGTACATCCCTCTCGCAGTGTCCGGAGCAAGTATGGTGGGTCTGACACACCGGTGTCAATGTGTTCTTTTTTCCATTTCCAGGAGTGTATGTGTAAACAAAGCAGACGTCCTCCTCCTTTACTGTAGTGTAAGTTACACACCGTAATAAAAACATCTTCCTTCCTAGAATGGCGTTTGGCTATGTTGTGCATGGTGTTTTTACATTCCGTATTCCTGTTAAATATTGGTGTTTTTAGTAGCTGATTTTAAGAAATACCGTTTAGAGAGCGATTGTTCCGATTTGTGAATATAGATTTGTGGTAACATAATTTTGAGCTTAACGTCTAGTATGTCTAGTTCAAACATATAATTGGGCATCAATTGTGTTTTCTACTGATACAATACCTTTGCAACTCAAAACTGGTGGCGAAACACTACTGTAAAACTTTAGATCATTATTATTATTCTCGTGTCAGAAACATACAGGTACATGTACACACAGTTATGATTAAATCACTTTTGACCAAAATTTGGCCATTTCCATTGCATTTTCTGTTGCTTATTGAAGGTCATCTTCTGTACAGGAGACTGGACACAATCGACACCGAAGCACGTTCTAGACTGTCTGTTCTTCTCCACAGTCACACCGAATATCATTTGGATCAGTGTATACCCGTTGTACCAGGTTAACTTTTGATCTTCGAACTCCGGATCTCAGTCTATTCAGTGGCTCCCAAGTTGTCCATTCCCTGCCATGGGCTGGAGGTAAAGGTTCAATAAGTCTTTTCCAACCAGGGGGAAGGTAGGTCGTAGTCCTCTATAGCTGTAACCTAGCTTTTTTAGCAGTGGTTCTAAGTTCCTTTGATGTCGTAAGGAAACTCTTCCTTCAGTCGTTGCGGATGCGGTTCATGCCCATACAGAGGATGAGTAATTTCCTGTTCCACTGCCTTTCCTTGCTTGTTCGCAGCTATCTCTCTTCGAACAGGTGGTGGTACTATTCCTGCGAGGTGGTAAAGCCATTCTACTGGAGTGAGTTTCAAGCAACCTGTTATAATTCTGCAGGTTTCGTTGAGAGCTGCATCCATATGTTTGGCATGAGTTCAATTACACCAACCAGGACAGGAATACTCTGCCGCAGAATAGAATAGTGTCATTGCAGATGTTCGTATTGTTTCAAGTTGACTACCCCACTGTGATCCGGCTAGTTTCCGTAGGAAATTGTCCCTGGTTCAGACTTTCGACTTGCATTACGTGCAGTGCTTTTTGAAAGTGAGAGATCTATCAAGTGTCACTCCTAGGTATTTTGGAGTCCCGTAGTGTTCCAGTTCAACCCCAATTATACTATTTTCAACTTGCTAGTGGTTTCCTTGTTTCTCAAATGAAAGCACATACTTGGGTCTTTGAAGGATTTGGTTTAAGCTGGTTTGTCTTGTAGCGTATGGATAGATCTTCAAGGGCATTGGTGAGGTTGTTCTCCACTGATTTAAAATCTGTGCCCTGGGTGACTAGAGCGAAGTCGTCAGCATATAAGAAGCTCCTGGTGTTTGGGGGTATAGGTTGGTCGTACGTGTATACAGGGCGTTTCAAAAAGAAAGAGCAGATTTCAAACATTTATTTCTCAAAAACTACAAATGATAGAAACACAATTCCAACGGTCCTTCACTCAATATGAGTACCAAATGTTACACAACAAATATCAAAACTGTACCTCAATATGAGCACCATTTGTTACACGACAAATATCAAACCGGTATCTCATTTCTTGCCACACACGACGCAACTGGTCTTTAGTTACCGAATTCACGGCCGCAACAATTCGATGTCGTACCTCTTGAAGAGTAGCGGGCATAGGTGGGACATAAACACAGTCCTTTATGTACCCCCACAAATAAAAATCGCAGGGAGTAAGGTCTGGTGACCTGGGAGGCCACAGACGATGACATTGATCTTGTGCTCCTGCTCTTCCAATCCACCGTCCTGGAATGGTGTTATTTAGGTACCGTCGTACAGGTTCAGAGAAGTGTGGTGGGGCGCCATCTTGCATGAAGATGAAGTGATTTGAATCTTCCTGAAGTTGAGGAAATAGCCAGTTTTCTAACATGTCCAGGTAAATGGTTCCTGTGATAGTTTTCTCCATGAAAAAGAAAGGTCCATAAACTTTGTTTACCGAAATTGCACAAAAGACGTTAACCTTTGGTGAGTCTCTTTCATGTTGAATAACGTCCCTCGGAGTTTCACTCGCCCAAATTCGTACGTTATGCCGATTAACTTTACCAGAAATGTGAAACGTTGATTCATCTGAAAAAATTAATCGTTCGGCAAAATTGTCCTCTTCCATGTCCTGTAGAATTGCAGTTGAAAATTCGAACCTTTTGTTGTGGTCGTCAGGACGCAATGCTTGCAATAACTGCAGTTTGTACGGCTTCATGTGCAGACGCTTACTCAGAACGCGCCATACCGTTGTTTTAGACATGTTTAGTTCGTGACTTGCCCGTGTCGTGGATTTTCTAGGGCTCCTTTCGTAAGCTGCACGGACACGCTCGACATTTTCATCCGATGTGCGTGGACGACCCGTGCTTTTTCGCTTGCAGATGCAACCATCTTCTACGAATCTGTGATGCCACTCATAAATTTGCTTATGACGAGGCGGCTGTTTGTTGAATTGACGGCGGAATGCACGTTGCACACCAACAATGGACTCTAACTTTGCAAATTGCAGCACACAAAATGATCGTTCCTGTGGTGTAGTCGCCATTTTCCTACAAACAAACGCCAGCGCCACTGCGGATTTGCATGGAACTTCTGCGCGGACCATTGAAAAACTTTGAACCTTTCTCTGACAAGAAACGTTTGAATTGTGTTTCTATCATTTGTAGTTTTTGAGAAATAAATGTTTGAAATCTGCTCTTTCTTTTTGAAACGCCCTGTATATTAAACAGAATTGGAGCCAAAACACTTCCTTGCGAGAGGAAATTCTTCTGTAGTCTCCGTCGACTACGCTGTCCTTGAAAGTCGACGAAGAACCTGCGATTCTGCAGAAGGGAGGCGATGAGTCTGGTTAGACCTAAATCTTTGGTCAGATTGTAGACCTTGACTAGCAGTAGCTGGTGATGGACCGTATCATACGCCGCTGATAAGTCGACAAATGCCACTCCTGTCACCTTCCGAGCTTCAAAGCCATTCTCTATAAACTGTGTGAGATTTAGCAAGTGTCCAGTACAGCTTTTGGCTGGACGAAATCCAGATTTCTGAGGTATACGTGAGGGGTCAATTGCAGGTGATAAGCGATTCAAAATCAGTCTTTCCAGTAATTTGTAAAGATGACAAAGCAGTGCAACTGGTCTAAAATTCTTTGGATCATTTCCTCCTTTGCTAGGTTTCAGCAAAGCAATCACTCGACTCTACCGCCGTAGCTTTGAAATTTGACTTCTGCTTCCACAGTTACCGAAAAGTTGGAGAATCCATTTCTTTGTATTTAAGCCGAAGTGTTTGATTTTCTCAGTTCGTATATCATCCAAGCCGGCTGATTTGCCATTTTTACTTTGATAGCCTTCTGTAGTTCTTCCATGCTGAATGGTGATGTAAGGTCATTACTCTCCTCTTGCTCTTCTCTTAGCAATTTCGGTTTTTGTGATTTATGTGTCGGCTTCCCGTTCATCAGTAACTGATGTGCTATTTGATTGGCAATGATATTATGATGTGTAATGGTCTTCGTCAGATCATTGTTTAGGCGTCTCAGAAGTCTCCAAGCCTTATGGTTGATTCCGCAAATTTTGACCAATCATCCTTAAAATTAAACCTTCTCCGAAAACATACCTTCTGTGGTCTTATAGTAGCAAATCATAGACACATTATTGGTCTATGCTGTGAGTTGGGTATTGGGGAGCAGACAGGTTTTACATATTGTTGGCTGATGCTGGTGCTACCAAAAATTAGGTCAGGATTGTAAGCTCGCCTCCACCTGCCGCTGTTAAAACATCCAGGCAGTTTTGCATCATGGATTAAAGTCAGGTGACTTGCATCTGCGCACACTTGTACTGCTGTCCCATTCTCATCTTCATGATCATAGCCCCAAATAGTACTATGGCTGTTGAGATCGCCGATCACAATCTGAACATGGTTATTTATAAAATTGGGTGGTTTGTTAACAGTAGTGCAATTAACTGTTTCTAGAGAAACAATTTCAATGTTGTTTTCCTCCGTGAATGCTGTGGGTACGATCTGGATAAACAAAGATAGCACTTCCAAATTTATCGTGTGGTCTTTCGATGGCGAGATGCATTCCATCTATTTTTGGTCTGCGCATGTCACACCTACGTGTCTCTTGTATGCAGAGTTGGCTGGTGTTACGCCTATGTTAATAGGTACAATCGTTAACTGTGGCCCTGAAAAGGGCTCAGGTATGTATGTTTCTGGTGTGAAAGGATCAGCCGTCAGATTATTCTGAATCATTCTGACGTTGCCCAGGGTACGCCCGACTGATTTTATCATTCTGATCGCAGATCATCGCAATCTTCTCGGAGGATCCTTTAGATGATGGTAATACATCCTATGACAACACTAAAGTTTGTTAACAACAACCTTAATGCAATTAAATTACGTTGTAGCACTTATAGATGTGGAAATATTGCAATTTGTTGATACATTATGTCTTATATCAACAGTGGGGCTAAAAAACTACAATCTTCGGTAATTCAGAATGTCCACGTGTTTGTATGTGGACTTATTACTTTGGCTGACATTTACTTTCTGCCTGGTCAGATTAGTAACGATCTGTCAGGCCAAACTTGCCTCTTTAACATATCATTTGTAGCTATTTAAGCATTGCAATAACATTGGACTAGTTCGAATTCGTGTTTCAGGCAGAAATGGGACGGAAATATATGTGTACAGGAACTAACACTGCGGTACTTCATGTAAATATTGTACTTGTTTGCATTTCTGAGATGTTTTGGATACATTTTAAATGGTGAATTAACAACGTGACTCATGACAACCATTAGAAATGTGGAAAATAATTATTTTGAGCGTTAATTGTGCCTTACAGCAAGCATGGCATGCAGATCGAAGTATGAATGTACCATCTGTTGGTGAGAACAAGCAACAGCAGCATAAATCAGTAATTCATTTTATTGTGCATTGTGTAGTTTTGTGGAATAGTAGTTGAAGTAACATTCATTTTCAGCAATTACACATTTCTTATCTTTAACTAAATTTCATCCGCAAACATTGTTTCCTAAGTATTTATGGAGAGTATGACTATACTCATTCTCATATTTCATAGGAAATTTATCTTTCGATTTAGCATGCTAATTTTAACTTTAGTTCGCTGTCATCTTTTACGCTCCAGCTTAACTACATCACAGTATCGATCGATAAATATTGCAATGTGTCAAAAATTCATTGCGCACTTAAACTCTGCTATGGGAAGTACAAATGTGAATCAGCATGTATGCTAGAATAATCGAACTATGGGCGCTGCCATCTGTTGGTGACGACAAGCAACAGAAGCATAAAGCAACAGTTTATGTTGTGTAGCATTTTGAAGTTTTGCAGAATAATAGTTGATGGACAATTCTTATTCAGCAAGTATGTATCTCTAACTCGTTAATTACGCTGCATAAGAAAACATTTGTTCTGAACTATTTATAGAGATTATGTTTTGCACCCATTCTCATAGTCCATAGTGACTGTCATATAGCGTCCAATGAAATACACAAATATAATTTAGGACAAACGACAAACAATTTATCATAGTGAAGAACAAAGCATACCTGGACATTTTTTAAAAATTTGGCACACTTTCATGTATATCAGGCAAAAGTTTTCTTTATTGTTTATGTATGAGTGTGTTTATGTGTGTGTGTGTGTGTGTGTGTGTGTGTGTGTGTGTGTGTGTGTGTGTGTGTGTGTGTGTGTTTCTCCGACTTATGTTAGATGTGGAAACAATGCAAACGAATTTCTGTTACAAATAATAACTTTTATGCATGACGCAAAAATTTGGATTGTTTGGATACTTTTGAGCACAGCCAAGTTGCCTGCTCTGGAGGTAAGTTGTGACTATTTGTTTTATTTTAATGGAGAAGAAGTTCTGGAATATAATCAGAGCAGAGGGGAGAGGTAGAGGAGGGGTGGGTAGGGAAGGGTTTACAATCACAAACGGGCTATTTCCACAGTCGCGGATTTTTTAAATTTTCCTCTAGCACAACTGGGTGCAACCCAACACCTTTGATGATATTGGTTAGAGTGGGGGTAAGGGGTGAGGTCAAAAGCTCCGTTTTCCCACTGTTTTGGATTTTTTTTTAAATTTCCAAATAGTAAAACTGGAGTGGTTTTTATCTTGGAATGTGGTAGGTTGGAGTGAGTAGGGCATGGGGAGAGGAAGGAAAGTGGTTTGGCTTGGTACATAATAACGTCATTGATAAGGATGATGACACACTGATAAGGGTGATAACGTAATTGACAAGCACGATGATGTTACTGATGAGGATATCTGAGAAATCATGGGTGGGGCACTGACCTGTGTCATACGATGTTGTGCATGTAAACAATGTGTTCTGAGTCGCCGTAGATGTACTACGTGCAAGAATTAAAAAATGACATTCTTAGTCAAGCCACAGAGGTTGAAAAGCTGTCATGGGTTTCTACAGCCCTTTGTAGAGGCAGATTAAATGTTTACATCAGTTTATCCAAAACGGCAGGTAGTAAACAACTTGTTCTTTCCCAGGAACGATGAAGAAGTTGCTAACACTACTAAGCACGTTGCAGGTTATGGGGGATACTTTTTTTTTCCAAGGTCCGTTGGTTGCGAAATTAAAACCACAGTGAAAATTCATTGGAGCTTCACGCGGGTGCGTTGCGGTGTCTCTAGAATGCTGTCGATCCCGTCACGTTGCACTTTCAGTTCCCAGCACACAGTGAACACGTAAAAGTGCCCAGAGGAATACAGCCTCCCGTCAAGTGCGCAGTGAATGTTGTCATTCGATTTCTTCATGTTGTGTGGTTGATCCCGATTTCATGTAGCCTATATGTGTACATGTGTACAAGTGTCATGTCTTATAACTAAGTGCGGCAACTGTGCAGGAACTTTGAAGCAGGATGTAGAGATGTTCATGATGCAGGTGTCAGGGAAGGAAGCGAGCAGCAACCGATGATCTTGCTGAAAGAATGTATCAGGGCATCCCAGAAAATCGTCTACTGACGGTAATTCAGAACAAGCAAAGAGGAATATTGTCATCAGGTACTGCCACTCTTCATGACAATGCTTAGCTGCTCATTGCACGTGCTACGAAGATATTCCTGCAACGTTTTCGATGGAAAAGCGTTTTATCACTCACCATACAATCCAGACTTGGGTCCCCCCGATTTTCATCTCTTTGCGCACGTGAACAGCTGGCTATGAGGACAGCATCTTGCCACAAGTATCGAGCTGCAGACCTGTGTACAGAATTGGCTCAAAGCACAGGAGCCTTTTACAACGACACGAAAGATGTAAAAGGCGGGATTTCTAATTGTAAAGAAGTAGATGAAAGGAATAAATAAGATGTAAAAAAACATTTTTGGTTTTTACTGTGTTTTCCATTTCGCGACCGATCGGACCTTGAAAAAAGTAGGCCTCGTATAACAGCTGACTATGGCAGCATTGTTATGAAAGTTTTCTATCAATTTTAACGTGCGATAAGATAGAAATTAACTGATTTTGCCTTGTACAAACAGGTCTAGAGGTCAGTGACTTTGCTCCGGCCAGTTTTCTTCAAGTTAATCACCTCATCGGCGTTTACCACTTTCTGGTCCCATTCGCTAAACATTCTACTCTCTCTCTCTCTCTCTCTCTCTCTCTCTCTCTCTTTTAGTTTAGAGTTCTACTTATCAAACTTTTGTCCCAGTTCTACCCACCAAACTTTCGTCCTCCCACCTAGTTCCACATTACGTATAATGGTATTAAGTTATTGTTAGCACTGACTTTCTTGTGCTGACCCGCTGCCTGAGAAGACAAAAGGAAAATAAATGAAGTAAAGAATGAAGATTGTATTTACTTTCGCCTCGTCAAGGGGAGCCACTTAATTTTCGGGAAAAACTTCGCTCCATGAAGAATATAATTCACAAAGAATGCAAATACTGATCATTTTACTTTACCGCAGACTTATAGCGGAAGGACTCAGTAAGTTAAAGAAGGGATCAGTCGTAATTTTGAAAAGTATATGCATAAAGCGATCTGTGAATGACGTTATTGTATGGTTGATTAAATGTCGGGTCCGCAGCTCGTGGTCGTGCGGTAGCGTTCTCGCTTCCCACGCCCGGGTTCCCGGGTTCGATTCCCGGCGGGGTCAGGGATTTTCTCTGCCTCGTGATGACTGGGTGTTGTGTGATGTCCTTAGGTTAGTTAGGTTTAAGTAGTTTTAAGTTCTAGGGGACTGATGCCAATAGATGTTAAGACCCATAGTGCTCAGAGCCATTTGACCATTAAATGTCGGGCTCGAGATTCAATGGTTGACACATAAAAGAAAATGATCTGATAAATTAGCAAATCATTACGCCAATGGCGGGCAAGTCTCATGTCTGAAATTCTGTCTCTGCTTTCACTTAACAGCTATAAATGAAAAACTGGTAATTTCATAGCATTAATAGACAAGGATATGATCTGGCTTTGAAATAAATAAACCAAATAAACGTTCAGTGAATTCAGTATTTATTAGCTCATGAGAGTAATCTATTGATGCTTACACAGTGGCAGGTGGAACAAGAAAGATAGGGCGAAACAGCAGGATTCGTCTCGAGGCTTGTAGAAAAACCTGCAGCCTGTGCTTCCTTTCCTTTATTTATAAGCGATCTTATTACAGTAAGTCAAATTCACTATCGGATTCTTTTGTCCTCTTTCTCGTGATATGTATTTTAAGCCTTCAGCATAAAAGACTGAAAAAGAAAACTATATGTAGCGGTATTACACCTTAAATCGGTAAGCAGGTTTACTGCTAAATTTCTTTTACATCACCGGAACTTTCTTCATTCCCACATTACTGATGTGGTATATATTATAGATGTGAAAGTTTGTGTGTTAGTACTCTTACGTTTATTACCACTCCACGCTGAAATGGCTGGATGGATTTGGATGAAATTTGGAATGGAGATAGCTTATACCCCTAATTAAGACATAGGCGGAGTTTCACATAAATGCCTATCAAATAGACGGAGGGGAGGGGGGCAGAAGTTGTGAGTTAACTAACATTGCGCTATCATTTAAATATATGGTCGAAAGAGTTAGCCTACAAGAATTGTGAAACGAACCCTGTAATCACGGAACGTGTGCCACTAAGGGCGCTGATTCACTACGAGATGAGGAAACTCACAAGCGTCTATCGTCTATTGTGGTCTAAGCGCTGTAGTGTGCGAGTGAGACAGACGAGAGCCTAAGTCATAGGGAAACCCAGTGCAAGCCCTTTGTAGCCAAGGAGACGTAGCAGTGTTAAATATGGAAGACCTAAGATTGGCCATAAAGAGAAACATTTAGGGAAACTAATTCTGTAGTAAAGCAGGGAATTAAGCCACAGTAATTTTAATCTACCAACCTTCATAAATTTTCATGGTGATCTCAATAAAACTTTAATATTGGTCATATCTATAATATTATTCGGATTTACTATTAAAGTGAAATTCACAGGTTTTGTAACAAAGACCTGAATGCTAAAATCTGAGGGCTTCAGTCGATCTTAACGGCCACATTTCAAATAGAAGCTCATCATTAAAATGACAAACGTTGTAAATATCAAATCAATAACTTTGTTTAAAAGATATAGTAAATGTAAATATCAGCATTTTTAGTTAAGCATTGAATCATAATTTCCTCCACACAAAACACATTCAATGACGACAGCATGGCACCTTATTGAATCATTAGGTAATAGAATATTTGTTGCAAAGTTTCGTGCATAATACTTACTGTTTTCTTTATTTATTTATCAGGAAGCACATTGGTAAAAGGCTACTATCCGTGGCATTCAAAGCTAAGAAGGAAATTGTATTTGTTTTATGTAAAACAATTTAACGTTTATTATGCAATGGATATTATTGTTACTTAATTTAGAGCGCGAAAGTGGACAGGCTTTGATTATTTAAATATGTCAAAATCTAAAATAATGTACAATAAGCTGTAGCCAATCAGATGGGCCGCTTCAGGGAAGGGAACTGCACTAGTCATTAGAGCGACGATTCTCGGCTCGCCGGAAACGCGGCCGGGGAAGGGCAGAGACAGTGCTGGTAGAGTCACCAAAGGGGATATTTCGGCTGGAGACACAAAAGGGGACAGTTGGGATTGAGACGTGAAAGCGGACAGTCGGTCTTTAGGCAGCTGGGAAGTGAAACGACTTAGAAAAATTCGCGTTGTGTGGTATCGCTACACTTAGTCTCTGAGCGGTGAGCAGCCGCGCGCCTTGTGTGAACTCTTAACTCTTCGCATAGTTCGCATAGTTAACGAGGTGGAGTATCGAACTTGTAATTCGCGATGAGATTGTGAATAATCTAAACCTGTCAAATGGATATGCGCTCGAGTTCGCAATTAGTTTGCTTTTTGAATAAACATTATTCAAATCAAATCGCAACTGTGTGGCCTACATGATTTAAGGTTCGTTAATTTAGTTCCCGATATTATTATTACTGCTATTATATGTTATGTTAACTTTGTATTTCGCAAACTAGCCATCAGCCAGACAATTTAACTAAATGGTGACAAGTGTAATTTAGGGCGTGTAATGCGACACGTGCGGTTCAACCTCTAGACGACTTTCAGCCAAGACATTTCGACGAAGAGGAACCGCATGTGAGCCCGAACATCTATGGGACGTTAGCTCGCAAAGTGTAGCCCATGACGCACGAATACCCCCACTTTACTCATAGAGTAGTTGAGAATGAGAGTAATCAGCGACTTGCAACAGACTTGACGAATAACTTGAAACCTTAACAAAACATTTTCTCGCTGACAACCCGCACAAAATGAGAGAAACAAGTTTATCTCTTACTACATTCTCGCTGTACAAGCAGTAAAACTGCAGCATTAAACATGACGTTTTAATTTATTACTTCTGTACCATTTACTGTATTGTAGACTCATTTTACAAATAGTAATCACATATAACACGGAATGTAGTCGCAATGTTATGTCATTGTAAGACACGAAGTTTAGGAGGTATATTGTCATAAACACTGAAATGCGCGAAAAACTGGAGCGTAATGCATGACATTTAATTTGTTGCTTCTATACTGACAGTGCTATTTACAACACATCTCTCAGACGATAGTCACATATAGCTCCGAATGATGATGATGAGGTCCCATACTCCGAGGAGCGTAGGGGACGATGCGGGAGATCCGCACTTCAGATTAGGCAGGGCCCTAGTGGAGGTCGTTTACCATTGCCTTCCTCCGACCGTAATGGGGATGAATGATGAAGACGACATAACTACACCCAATCACCTCGAGGCAGAGAAAATCTGACACCGCCGGTAATCGAACCCAGGATCCCGTGTGCGTTAAGCGAGAACGCTACTGCAAGACCACGAGCTGCGGGCTCTAAATGCACGTGCGAAATTACATTGTTCTATAGCACTTATTCAGAAGATACGACGTCATAAATATTGAGCTGCGTCAAAATGAAATTGCTTGCCGAAATTCGCTAGAAATGAAAGAGAAATACTTGTAGAAACTAATATACCTGCCGTCCGTGGATAGGAAAATCTCAGAGTGTGAGTTATAGCGTTTTTATTTAAACTAAAGTCTTTCTTCAAAATTTACAAAACAATATTCGTGAGGTAAGACTGATCCTCCAAGCCTACCAATAACTAAATCAGAGATCCTTCCAAACATAAACTGTCTGTAGTAACCATACAACTTCACCAAACCAAGCCCCGGGCTTCTCGTGAAGAGAGGCGCAGAGTCCACGTTGCCGTCACCAGAGTCCGAGGACGAGTAGATGCCCTGCGGGGATGGCTATGGTATGCTGGCAGCGGTGGATGATGATGCGGCAGCTACGATGACACCAGTGGGCTCGCTCGGCGTGAACTGCATCTCCAATTCTTTATTTTTTTCCTTATTGTGATTTCATTCCCCTGCCCCATATGGGCAGGGGAGGGCTGTCAGCGGCACAATCCGCCGCTCTTCAGCCGAGTGACACGACAACTAAAACAAGAATAAAATGATACATACATAAGGAGATAAAAAAGGGGAACATAAAACAGAGTAAGGGGAGAAAATGGAGATAAAAATACACTGACATGTTGACGTTCATGGGGGACAGTTAAAAAAGTCACCAGAAAATTAAAAAACACAGTTGGCGATTCTTAAAACACAGAGAAGACACTGAATGTGCATGCACAGGTTAAAAGTTGGCCACAGTATTAAAAACACTCTGAAACAACACACTTGAAATCCACTTGGAGCACACGACGAAGAATAAAACTACCAGGTGGGACCTGTCGAGGGAAAGGTCAGAGAGGATGGAAAACGAGGGGAGAGCAAGGGGCAGCTGGGGAAGCGGCGGGATGAAGAGAGGAGGGGCAACCGTGGGTTCACGAAGTGGCAGGAGACACATGGGGTGGGAGAGGAAAAGGGAAGACAGGGCAGGAGGGAGGACGGAGACACTGAAAGAAGGCACAAGAGATGGAGGGGGAGTAGGAGGGGAAATCCGCTCAGAAGGAGGGAGTGGGAGGAGAGGGAGCCTGGAGGAGGAGGCAGGAAGAGGGGGTTAAAGTTGGTAGGAAGGGTAGATGTCAGGGCGAAGCTCATCATCCAGGAGGGGTAGATGGTAGAAGTTGTGTTGGGAAAGGAGGTGGAGGGTGTGGAGATGGAGAGAGGGAGGGACACAACGGTAAAGGTGCGGCAACTGGTTGGGAGTGGAGAGGAAGGGGGACACCAGAGGGTGAGGGGGATCAAGGCGCCGGACAATATATAGTGTGCGGATGTGTTCAAGGAAAAGGAGAAGGTGGGGGAAGAGGATGAGGTCATAGAGGATGTGCGTGGGGGACGGAAGGCGGATGCGGAAGGCGAGGCGGAGTGCATGGCGTTCGAGGATTTGGAGGGCTTTATAGAACGGGGGAAGGGCGGAAATCCTAGCGATGCTGGCATAACAAAGGATGGGGCAGATCATGGATTTGTAGGTGTGAAGGATGGTGGAAGGATGCAGACCCCACGTCCAGCCAGACAGGAGTTTGAGGAGGCGGAGGCGGTTGTGAGCTTTGTTTTGGATGGTAAGGAGATGGGGAGTCCAGGTGAGGTGGCAGTTGAGTGTGAGGCCAAGGTATTTGAGGATAGGAGTGAGGTGGATAGGACGGCCGTAAATGGTGAGGTAGAAATCATCGAGGCGGAAGGAGCGGGTGGTGCGGCCTATGATGATCGCCTGGGTCTTGGAGGGATTAACACGGAGGAACCACTGGTTGCACCAAGCAGTGAATTGGTCAAGGTGGGTTTGGAGGGTACGTTGGGACCGTTGAAGGGTAGGATAAAGGGCTAGGAAGGCGGTGTCATCAGCGAACTGGAGAAGATGAACAGGAGGGGGAGGTTTGGGCATATCAGCAGTGTACAGGAGATAGAGGAGAGGGGGAAGGACAGAAGTTGGGGCACGCCGGCAGAGGGGTAGAACGTGCGTCTCCAATTTCCTGCGCCAGCCTAAATACTGCTTGGTGCATGGATATGGCTGGCTCTATTTGCGGTCATGTGTCGAGCGGAAGGAAAGAGGTCCGCGGCTGTAGCGACCTCTCGAGGCGCCGGGGACGCCTCCTAGTGGTCTCTGGGAAGCGTCTGTGTTTCCGGGACGACCGGCCAGGCTGACCCCTACTGTCGGTCCGGGGTCCGCTGTACCGGTCTGCTTCGCGGGAAGCGAGAGTTGCAGGGGCTTAGTCTGGACACAGTAGAAACACGTGTGAAATATGTTAAACATATGTTTCACATGTGGATACGCTGGCAAAGCCATGGGTAAGAAACTCATCCTAAGATCTTGGAACGATTGCAACCAAATTTGATACATATTTTATTTACGATATGGAAAGAAATACTGTGGGGGTAAGGACCACCAGCCTCCTATTGGGACGGACGACAAATGTGGAGAGGAAAGGGAGAGGAGCTGATGACGAAATGGGGAAAGGAGAAGATGGGCACAGAGGGAAGCTGGAGACAGGGGTCCTAGGAGATGGATAGAGAGAGAGGGGCAAGAGGAAATATACAGAGAGAAGGGAGGAAGAAATGTACAGTGAAAGGGAAAAAGAGTAGATGGACAGAGAGAATGGAGGAGGAGATGAGCAGCGAGAGCTGCGAGCTGGAGCTGGACAGAGAAAGACTGGAGTATGAGATGTAAAGGGAAAGGGGGCTGGAGAAGATGTAGAGAGAGAGAGAGAGAGAGAGACAGAGAGAGAAGGAAGAGATGGAGTGAGAGGGGGGAAGGGAGGAGGAGATGGATGATAGAATATTGGAATAAATACGTAACCGGTTATTTTTATAAGTAACTTTTCAAATAGTTCAAATGGCTCTGAGCACTATGGGACTTAACTTCTGAGGTCATCAGTCCCATAGGACTTAGAACTACTTTAACTAACCTAAGGACATCACACACATCCATGCCCGAGGAAGGATTCGAACCTGCGATCGTAGCGGTCGCGCGGCTCCAGACTGTAGCGCCTAGAACCACTCGGCCACTACGGCCGGCTATAAGTAACCGTTTAACCGTAGGTAACACTGTAGGGCGCAGCTAGTAGACTAATTAGGTTATGAACCAATTTACAAAGTCAGTTGGGAAGTAGATTCTTTACAAAAATATTTTTACAAAGTTAGAATCTATTTGGCAATTATAAAATAACGGGACAAAATATTTGTACGTCTCTTCACAGAGAACACTGGTCATATTGGAGGCGTTGTAGAACAGGCGCCAGGTGGTCAAGTGGGGAGGTACTTTTGTAGCAGTGGTTTGTATTTAACCAGTGGAGTGAGATGGGTCGTCGCAGCCAAGTGGCAGAATGGCTGGAAGGAGCTGTCGCTTTTGGACTTGAGAAGGAGCACACATTGTTGGTTTATGGAGAGGGGTGTCAAAAGTGCCTACAATAAATGGCGTATTACTTGCAGCCACCTAACATGACAGTAAGAACTGTAGTCGTAAGAAATTCCTAGCCGATATGGATCAGAGGTCAGCGTTACGCCCTGTGAACGACAGTCTGTTTCAAACATGGCAGCAATTGCTGGTGCCAGTGAAAGAAATTCTTGCTCGAACAGTCTCTGACCGAATGCTGCGAATAGAGCTGCATTTGGGAAGGAAATCTGCCTTCTGTTTTCAAAGGCGTTGTTCCGACATTCATCTCTACCAATTTACGGAAAGCATGGGAAATCTCAGCCTCAGTGAACAGACGGGTATTCCAGTAGAGGCCCAAGCGACTTCCAGTTCCAGGTCTTAATCCCTGCACTACCTTGCTCGTAATAACAACTACACTAGCTGGCGACACTGTGTCCCTCTTCTAGTTATTAAGCTGAAGTCGTACATTTTGGGATAGCAAGCAAGTACTGCCTCATGTCTGGTTTCTAGGCACTTCATGACCACATTACACTGGCTAGCACTTCTGGAGAAGTTGTGACGGCAACTCAAGATATCATTGTTCCTTCTTAGGTCTTATAATGGTCAGTGGACGGTGTATGTATTTTTAAGTTGTACTTCACATCTTTCTTATCCAGCGACTTTGCTATCACGTATTCCAAGTGCCCGTTCCCGTTCTTTACATGTTTATTCATGTACTTCTCAATTATATTTTTAATATTATGTGAAATGTGTAGAATTATACTAATTTAAGTAATCTTCTCCAAGACATTAGTATCAATGCGAAATCACGAACAGAGAGAAAGAGACGGCTGAAGGACAGTAACTGCGTTGAAGACAAATAATCGTTTTTCTTAGACTGGTTGGCGAGTACCAGAGTCAGAGTACCATAAAGATTATAGTGTGGAGCTACAAGAACTGATTCTCGGAGAAAAAGTGAGTGTGAAGTCAGCGCAGACTGGAGCAGGTCAAGCAGCAACGTTTAAAACAAATACTAAACAGCGTGTTTACGATGCGCCACAGTTCATTGGAGATAAAATGTTAGGTTTCCGAAGGCACTTTGTGTAAATGGTGCTGTGAAAGACACTCAATCAGAAAAATAATGTTAGGCTTACGAAGGCTCTTTGTATAAACAGCACTGTGGAGGCCTTGGTAGGTCATCGGAGGGACCTGGCACCACATTTGCACACACAAGTCACCTAATTCCCATAAATTTCGGGGAGCGGGGCGATGAACTCTGATGCCACGATAAATCACATCCCAGATCTGTTCCATCGGGTTCAGAACTGCCGAGTTGTGGGGCCAGCACAACTGGAACTAGCCACTGTATTTCTCGAACCAGTCCGTCACACTCCCGGCCTTGTGACACGTTTCATTATCTTGTTGAAAAATGCCACTACCGTCGAGAAAAATGATCGTTATGAATGGGCGCACGTGGTCTACAACCAGTGTGCTATAGTCCTTTGCCATCATGGTAGCCTGCACCAGCTCCACTGCGTCCACGGATGCCCACATGAATGCTCCCCAGAGCATAATGGAGCCACTCCAGCTTGTCTCCGTTGTGCAGTACAAGTGTCAAAGAGTTGTTCTCCTGGAAGATGAAGGGTTCGCGCCCTTACATCGGGATGATGAAGAAGGTGTCGGGATTTATCAGAGTATGCAACGTTCTACCACTGCGCCAACGTCCAGTGCCGATGGTCAGGTGCCCATTTCAGTCGTAGTTGTCGATGTCGTGCTGTTAACATTGGCACATGCGTGTGTCGTCGGCTGCGGAGGCCCACCGTTAGGAGTGCTCAGTGCACTGTGTGTTCCGACACCATTGTACTCTGCCCAGCAATAAAGCCAGATGTTCGTCCGCAAATCTGCCCAGTCTATGACGTCCGACACCTGTAATGACTGGTGGCCGCACAACGCCTGGACGTCTGGACGTGGTTTCGCCGTGATTTAGCCAAGTGTTGAAGTCACTCACCACAGCACTCCTCGAACACCCAACAAGCTAGGGAGTCTCCGAAATGATCATGCCGAGCCTGAGGGCCATCATAATCTGCTCTCAGTGACACTCAGATAGATCTCGCGGCTTCCCCATTCTACATACGAACAGGACGCTCATTGGCACAACACGCACCGTATGTTTGTCTGTCTAGCAGTAATTCCTCGCCAGGAGACACTCCTATCGCCTTGACGGGTTTATAAAGATTGTATATCGGTGGTCATAAAGTTGTGGTTGAAAAGGGCACATGCGTACATACTTACGTATATCTTCGTAACATAACACATTATTGATCAGAAACGCTGCCATTATGGCTTCATACAGCGTTAAAATCTTTTGTAAAATGACAATATCCATACATAATTAAAACATTTTTTCATGATTCGTGTGCAGGTTAATTGAATGAAGATCATAAAGAAGGTTAATAATCAATAAGTGCTTTCCAATTTGCTCATAAAAAAATGAGTATGCGCTTGTACATGAACTGAGTTCATTTAATCTCCGTCCCGTCTGAACATCCCGGCATAAACTTTTCACATTTATTATGTTTTGAGAAATTGCTATATTACGATCCATTAGCCTTTAGTTTCATTAATACTTTTAAGATTGTAATGTGGAGTCCGCCCCTGGTAGCTGAGAGGTCATTCCCGCTTCGCGCGTCGGGCGACTAAGTTGTGCTATTATTTCCGCCTCTACAGTAGGAGCTGGCCGGAGTGACCGAGCCGCTCTAGGCGCTTCAGTCAGGGACCGCGCGACCGCTACGGTAGCAGGTTCGAATCCTGCTTCGGGCATGGATGTGTGTGATGTCCTTAGGTTAGTTAGGTTTAAGTTCTAGGGGACTGATGACCTCGGATATTAAGTCCCATGGTGCTCAGAGCCATTTGAACCATTTTTTGCGTACTTTGAATTATATGTGTTTTTTGTTAAGTTTCTTGACCCTTTCTTATCACGGTTCCCAGGTACCCTTTACGCACCGTGATGGTTTTACTAGTATGGTTCTCTTGGCAAATGCAGAAGTGATATATAGGAATGTCCGGGTGTTTAACCTTCCGCCCGAGGTAGACGCCCGTGAAGGAACTTGCTTCCGGTCCCCAAGTTCTTCTCTGGTTCTCTACAACACTTCTCCTGTCGACTCTCTTTCCCACCTCCCCTTCTGGCACTTCTGTCGCCCCCTCTGGATCACAGCCTATTCCCATGAAACAACTGATTGATTCTCAAGAGCTAGTGGATCCCGTTGTTGTTCACCAACCGTCGCTCCGTGAACCCATGTCTGCGGACGAGTTCGATGTAGAGGCCTCTCCCTCGAAATCTGAAACGGAATACTTACATGATGCTCCCACGACACCGAACGCGGCAGCGTCGGCGCCGCGGAGCCGCAGTAGACTCCGTAAACAGCCACAGAGAGCCGCACCACGGCCGAAGAAAAAGCAGTGGGAAGATGAAGGTTCTGTTTCGTAGTTCTCTCTCTGGTTCAGCGATTGATTCTGGTATGGTTACTTGTATGTTGCTCCGTCAACTGACGGATCTCTACCGTTTTTTGTTCTTTTCTCTGGATTGAAGTTCCTTGCAAGCATACACTTTTCTTGCAGAATATGTTCTGAGCTTCGGCTCACCGCTTTGCGACAGAGTATATATCAGTCTGAGGCAGATGTTGTTTTTTTACAGGAAGTCTTATTCGACCAGTTTTCCATTCCTGGGTTATCCACCTTTTTTAATGTAGCTCCCGAACTTTCAGAGGGCACTGCCTTGTTTTATAGGGAAGACATTCCGTTGATGGATTTCGAAGTACTCGACAGTAGAACGGGGATCGGATGCACGTTTTGTGATCTAAGTTTACTCCTTCTTTATGCCCCTTCTGGCACAGGTCGTACTACCGCACGTTCAAGTTTCTATAAAGAAGAAATCATTTACCTGCTTCGTAAATCTCCGACGAAAATTATCTTAGGTGGGGACTTCAATTGTGTTCTACAGCCGGTGGATCAGTCTTCTAATTTTAATTTCAGTAAAGAACTCGACGGCCTGGTGAGCTCCTTGCTCCTGCGTGACATGTGGATTTCTCGCTATCTCACACTTGTGTGACATACATACTTTACTCCCACATCTAGGAGTCGCGTCGATCGCTTTTACCTTTCAGATTCCTTGTGTGGGTAACTTCTGGATGTTGATGTCATACCAGCCTGTTTTACTGATCATTGCGCCGTAACCGTCACGTTTAATTACGAGCAGCAACGGGTGAAATGGTTTCATCTTCCCTGGATGCTCAATAGAGCCTATTTGCAAGATACTTCTCTTGGTTTCGTTCTGGAGGACGCATGGGTTCGTTGTTCTCGTACTATGGACAGGTACTCGTCGATTGTGGCATGTTGGACACTGCATGCTAAATCACAAATCTGTAGGGCTCTCATGCGTTTTGGAGCTGCGAAGGTGGCAGATGATCGACGAAAGCAAGAATGTTACTACTCAGTCTTACGTCAACTGTACGATAGTGCTACGCATGCTCCCCTACGGGTTAGTGATGTACAGCGCATCAAAGTCAAATTTCTGCATCTCAAGCGCATTCAAATGGAGGCACTGTCGACGTGTTCTCAATCACGTTCCCTTTTACAAGACGAATTGACGTCACTATACCATCTAGTCCGTTTACGGGCGCGCCGGAAACGTGTGTGCCTTGCCTCCCTCACAACCGCTGACGGCCGAATGTTCACCTCTCGCCGTGACATTTCCAAGTTTATTTACACGTGTTTTATTACCGATCTGTACGATACCCATGTCCCAGCTGAAAACTCACTCGACTACTTTACATCGCAAACTGGAGTGGCCGAGCGGTTCTAGGCGCTTCAGTCTGGAACCGCGCGACCGCTACGGTCGCAGGTTCGAATCCTGCCTCGGACGTGGATGTGTGTGATGTCCTTATGTTACTTAAGTTTTTAGTAGTTCTACATTCTAGGGGACAGATGACCTCAGAAGTTAAGTCCCATAGTGCTCAGAGCCATTTGAACCATTTGACTTTACATCCTTTCTGCATCGTTTCGTCACTCCTCAATTAAATGACGGCTTTCTGCGTCCCTTTCACAAGGATGATATACATGATGTTGTTACACGATCTCAGTCCCGCAAGTCGCCTGGATCAGTCGGTATTCCTAAGGAGTTTTATGTTCAATTTTGGCCACTCATTGGTGACACCTTAACGTCAATGGTAAATGAAGTGATGCGGGCAGTCTCACTTCCTGCTTCTTTTCAGGAAGGCAAACTGGTCCTTCTCCCGAAATCCACAGGTCGACCTGCGATTGATGCCCCCTGTCCGATTACTCTCCTTAACTTCGATTATAAAATTGTCGCCCGAGCAATTAATACCGTCTCTCTAA
Source organism: Schistocerca serialis cubense (assembly GCF_023864345.2). Lineage (NCBI taxonomy): Eukaryota > Metazoa > Arthropoda > Insecta > Orthoptera > Acrididae > Schistocerca > Schistocerca serialis. The sequence goes on from NC_064638.1 coordinate 301,150,615, forward strand.
GCTGCTCGATACCATTATTTCCGCTCACCAAAGCTGTGTGCCTGGCCGCACGATACTCACTTCTGTTCTCGAATGTCGCGATGTAATTTCGGTGGCGGATGCCGCTAATATCCCAGGGACTTTGCTTTGTCTTGATTTCCAAAAAGCGTTTGATCGTGTGAGCCATGATTTTTTAACGAGAGTGCTCATCGCTGTCGGCTTTAATAATGATGCTCGACAGGACTTAACTCGGCTTTTTACCGGAATCAGTGTCTCGGTGATTGTGAACGGTCACCCTACGACCCCCGTATATCGATCTGACGGGGTTTACCCCAGGGAAGCCCCTTATCCATGTCACTCATTGTCTTGTTCTTAGAGCCCTTATTTCGCCGTCTCGCCTTGCAATTACGTGGCTGGACTATATTGGGGGAACTTTTTAACTTTTTTCGGTCTGTGCATACGCCGATGACGTCATGGTTTTAGTACGACGTGTCGAGGACATACGGAGGCTTAAGGATACCTTGGATTCATTTTGTCGGCTTGCTGGTGCTCGCATTAATCATCGTAAATGCACGTTCCTACGGTTGAGAGGCTTCGATCATGTCGTCATTCCTTGGGCGACGGTTGTCAATCGCCATAAGACCTTAGGGATCTTAGTGGATCTCAATCCAATCAATATGGCGACACTATATTGGCGTGAGGTTACGAGTCGTGTTCACGGGGCGATCCTCGAACATGAAGGCCGTTCCCTTAGCCTCCTCCACAAGGCACGGGTCTTAGAGACCTATGTCTTCAGTAAAGTATATTACATTGCTCGGGTCTTCCCGCTTCCCGCGATGATGGCACGCAGACTGAAAGAGATGTCTTGTCGGCTCCTGTGGCGTCGCGATATCTCTCGTGTCCGGTATGAAGTCGTGGCCAGGCCTCGAAAGCTTGGAGGATTGGGTCTTTCCGATATTAAAGTGAAGACACCAATCTTATTTGCCGCCACAATGCTTTAACCTGTACGATGGCTTCGCATTCAGTTACCTCTCGTTTACTTTCCCGCCTCCGGCCGGTCAGTCTGACCCATCCTGTTGATGTTGGACGGATTAATCCTAAATTGCGGCACATTCGTGAATACTTTCTAATTATCGGTATATAGTTTCTATGACGCATATTACTACCAACATGTTATCATCCCGTTGGGGTGCACCATGTCCCCTCTCTTCTGTTGATCTTGCTTCCCCGTCAACGTCTTGGAAAACGGTCTAGTCTCAGTCTTCCCATATTGCCCAATAGAGGTTGTTTCTACGTGGTATAAGGTCATTCACCGTCTGATACCTACTGGTTATCGTCTTTTTCGTATTGGCCTTCATCCGACCGATCAGTGTGAGGAATGTCATCAAACTGAGACCTTTACTTCACAGACATGTTGCTTGCGGACAGGATACTGGACTCTGGGTCCGCCGTCAATTAGCTTTCCTTACTCGAGGGCCTGAAACCGCTTTCCCAGACGACATTTTCCTACATCCGGACATATCCCTTTTTCCCCAGACGAAAACGAACACGTTTGTCTGGCTCTTGGGTTACTATGTTCACTATGTCATTGAAGGCAGGAATGACCCAGGTCCCTGCGTTTTTCACAAGTATCTGACAACTGCGGATTGGAAATGGCAGCGGTTGCCACGATACCGCACGCTTTTTGCGAATATGCTTTTTCTTGTGTTTAACCGTCAGGGTGTTTGTTAAGTTCCCCTGTGATCCCTGTTTCTTCCCTGAGCTTGAGTCCCCTCCCTTGTAGCTTTGTTTTGCCACTTTTTCTCTTCCACATGTACATATAAAAGAAAAATTGACAAGAATGGTGGGATAATGGGTTAGTCTTCTCGTTCAGAATTTAATCATTGTTTGTGCTTGAACTAATTTGTTGATTTTCTTTTTGCAGCCGATATTAAATGATGACTTGACTCTGGCTGTCTGATTTTCAAGAAAATACCTAGTCAATCTGATAAAATAAAAGTGGTCAGCGCGACGGAATCTCATACCTAACGGCCCAGGTTCGATTCCCGGCTGGGTCGGAGATTTTCTCCGCTCAGGGACTGGGTGTTATGTTGTCCTTATCATCACCATTTCATCCTCATCGACACGCAAGTCGCCGAAGTGGCGTCAACTCGAAGGACTTGCAGCAGGCGAACGGTCTACTCGTCGGGAGGCCCTAGCCACACGGCATTTCCATTTCATTCTAATGAGGAGCTGTAAGAACTGATTCTCTGAGTGAAGTACTTGTGAAGTGAGCGCGGACTGGCTGAAGTAAGAGAATTTGCCATACTGAGTGCATCTACAGAGGTGGCTGTACCGCTCGGTATCTTCAAATGTCACGAGTCAGATCCTGCTTATTCGGGTACATCTTCGATCATAGAAAACACGAATAGAGGAAGCGAAAGCGCAGCAGCCGTTTAATTTAATAGATGAAAACTTCTCTTTCATAAGTAACGAGTTAAATTATTTTAGAAGCTTTTTCTATGTTCAGTATGGTTCTGTAGCGCATGTGAATAAAAGGTGACAATCCACTGTTGACAAAATTTGATGTACCCTTGTAACTGGTTATATGTTGATGACAGAATTTTTGCAGCCAGCAGGGAAGAGTCGCTCAGTAATTCTACCAGCGGAAACAGTTTGACCATCTCAGTAGCCATTCGCTGAGCAGCGGCCTTCGCCAACGCAGCGGCGCTGTGCGCACTAGGTATCGTGCTGCTGTTTACCCCGAGTTCAGTAATTAGCAGCGGGAAGGTCGGAAGGAAGCTTATGTGTTTGGCCAAGTGATATGAGCAAAGTGACTGAGAGCATGCCGTGGTACGAGATTTTAACAGATGATCGTATAGGATAAAGCAAACAAATAGGGGTAGTGTGATTATAGTAACCAGGAGACATATCAAGAACTCGGCGTAACAAGTAGTTATCGGTACGTCGCAGTAAGGTGATGGGTGACAGTGAAAAGAGAATTAAGTGTTTCAGTGCCAGTATTGGCCCTGTAGTGAAAATGATTCGTCAAAAATAGTAGCGGACTTCGTAAAGCAAATTCAAAGTGAAGGGAGGTTTTTTAGTTGATCTTGCGACACGTGATTTAAGTTGCTACAGTGGCGACTGATCAATGGCATCACCGTATTGAGACGACCGTTTTGATTTAAACTCTCCGCTAAATTGCTGAAAAACATGGCTCTGGCTCTGAGCTCTATGGGACTTAATATCTGAGGTCATCAGTCCCCTAGAACTTAGAACTACTTAAACCTAACTAACCTAAGGACATCACACACATCCATGCCCGAGGCAGGGTTCGAACCTGCGACCGTAGCGGTCGCGCGGTTCCAGACTGAAGCGCCTAGAACCGCTCGGCCACTTCGGACGGCGGAAAAACATGTACAGGTACCGCTACAGCAAACAGAAATCTACTAATAGCAGTATTGCTGGTCCTGTTCGGATCAGAACCGAGGTGGGATCTTTCTACATGTCGGTCAGGGGCCTGAAGATGGCGTAGGAAATCGCCGAAATTGGTAAAAATAAGATGGAAACTAGACGGCTGACAGGTGTTTAATTTGACATCCTATTTAGAAAATAGATTAGGACAAGGAACGTTGAAGATAATAATTAACTACAATAAGCAGCTCACTAAGTTGGTAATTATCATAAAATATACAATAAGGAATGAGACCAGCTCCTGCGTAATGTACAGTCAGCAGGAGCCAGGAGAAGAAAGACAGTAGCAGTTGCTCGGACGCCAGCATTAGTTCTTTAAAAAACTATAACTGAAAAATGAACAGTTTTATACTACATACACATTCAATTATGTTATCTCCAGGTTTGGTAAGCTGTCAGTGTTAGTCTGTAATAGATGGTAAGCAACGAAAATCTCGTAACACCATGTGCCTGTGAAAACCCGCAATTCCATTAACCAGCAACTCCACAATCAAAGAGAGATTTGAAATCGCATGGATTTCTCTAATCTGGTAATAACTAGGCTTCTGCTATACAGTTACTCACGTAGCAATTTTCTGTATGATTATATTATTTTTTTAAGAAACAGCTCATGCTTCACCTGCAAAATTAAACAAAATGCAGTTACGATCTTTTCATTGCCTACCATCGTAATGCTTTGTTACAAGGTAAGCATATGCAATAGTCGCTGAAGAATTATGGTAAAGTGTTTCATTTTTGACAGGAGCAGTGGAAAAAGAACACCACTCACTTTAACGTTCCTACCGGGGTTATATCAGTACCGGAACGAGCCGATCTTGTATAACATGTTGCATCGTATGTAAATGTTATGGGGAGGCGGGATCTTACCACATATGACGGACAGCGGCAGTCAGACGGGTCATCTGCGGACACAATGTAAGTGTAAGTAATCAGTTACAACGAGTCAACGCAGGTGATCCTCCGACGAACCTTTCCACGACATCTTACGCAACGGCCGTCTCAAACTGTAAACAACCAGTCAACGCATACGTCCGTCGAAGCTCAAACCAGTGAGATAAATCATACTACTGGTGTGAAACAACGAAAGGAAATAGAGATCCCAGTCCCGAGTAACACAGGAAACACGAACGTAATGTCCAATCCAGCGGAAAATTTGTCTAGACAATTTGAAAGAGAACACAACTTCTCTTTACAACAAGCATGTCAACTACCACAAACTTAAAAAGAATCCACCGTGAATGCCCGAGACATGACCCAGGTCAAATGTCCGACCAACCATGCCGATAAATATAAACTAAATGGTGACGTCTTCCCCAAAGATAAAACGCGCGCTGTCTCTAGAATGTATATGAGATGGGAAGAGAGACGCGTGTTGGCGAGTGCAGCGTACTACATGATTACTATTAGACAAAGAAAGAGCCGGCCGGTGTGGCCGAGCGGCTCTAGGGGCTTCAGTCTGGAACCGCGCGACCGCTACGGCCGCAGGTTCGAATCCTGCCTCGGGCATGGATGTGTGTGATGTCCTTAGGTTTTTTAGCTTTAAGTAGTTCTAAGTTCTAGGGGACTGATGACCTCAGAAGTTAAGTCCCATAGTCCTCAGAGCCATTTTTGAACAAAGAAATACTTTCGAACGCTTTATTTGACACTCAGCAGCCCGATATAAATACAACATCGCTGGACAGTTACACCGAGCTCAGCCATATCGCTGTTATTGCTCATAACTTTTAGTGGATTTGATTTGATACCTTACTCAGTGCACTTATATTTGACCGTACAGACTGCTTGAGAAACTACTAACGCTCGCTTCACGTTGTGTTTATTCAAGTGAAATCACATTAAAACTAGCAACTTTCGCAAACGTATAAACATTATATAATTAAAATGTATTACACTGATTTAGCCATATTTTTAAAAAATACAACTTGAAATTATCTTGAAACCAATGAACTTAAAACAAAAAACATTTATGGTTAGTTTACTGTAGAGTGTTGAATAAGAATTTTTTTATTGTCTTATACCCAAATACAATATTCATTTGTATATACGTTTTCCCTTTAGCATTAACCTATAGACTAGAATTAAAAATTAACCTGACTGCTGAATATCTATCCTTCGGTTTTGGCCGCTCTAGTTTCGTGTCTCTTTGGAATTAACGTTAACGAGCAGTATTAGTGAACAAGAACAAACGTTCGGAGCAGTTTGTCTTACTCCCTGTTTTAATTACTATTACTTATTTATTTGTTTCGCCCTCTAAGGAGCACGCGGAACCACTTTAATTAGCGCTGGTTTTCTTAGCTTTCTTGTTCTTTTCGTCCAAAAACTTCCTCATCCTTTCACTATGGGCCTGTCTTCTTTGTTGTGTCCATGCGTTTTTCAATTTCGTAGTCTTTTCCGTCGAGTTTTTGGTTGTGTACTAATGAGAGTTGATTTTGTCTGTACGCAGTCCGTGTAGTTTCTACTGGGTTAATACTGAGTTCCGTGAGGTGATTTTGGGTTTCTGTTAGCCAGCGTGTCCTGGTTTCGCGAGTTCCTTTGATGATAAGGGAGATTTTCTTAGTCATTCTAGAGGCGTCCATTCTTGCTAAATGTCCGTAGAATTTCAGTCGTCTTTTCCGTGCAACTGACGTGAAACGTTCCGTCCTTCAGTACAGTTCTTCAGAGCTTTTGTACTCCAGATACCATCTTGTGTCCAAATATTTTCCCGAGTATATGCCCTTATATTTTCTCAATGTCCTTGATGTTGATCGTTAATGATGGTGTTTCAGTTCCGTAGAGCGCTTCTGGAAAAATGACTGTGTGATAGTGATGAAGTTTGCCTTGCGTGGATAGCGATTTCTTATTATTTGTGTTCCAGGTCATTGTATAAGCTTCATGTAATTTTTCTGCTCGTGTTTTGTGAGCTACTTTTCGTTGCCAAGTTTGCTGATAATTTCACCCAAGTACTTGAAGTACTTAACTTGTTTGATGTCACCATATTTTGTTGCAAGTGGTTTCAGATTTGAACTTTTGGAGTCCATGAATTGTGTATTCTCGTAAGAAATTTAGAGTCCGGTTTTGATGGCAACGTCATTAATTTCCTCGATGGCATGTTTGGCTTCCTCAGGAGTCCGAGTAATTATTGCTAGTTCATCAGCAAAAGCAAGGCATTTTATGCTGATTCGTTTGTCCATTATTCCCATATTTATTCCTGGTATTTCTTTCTATAACGTCTTGATAATCTTGTACAGTACCAGGTTAAAGAGGAGTGGGGACAACCCATCACCCTGTCTCACTCCTGTCCCAATTTGAAGAGGTTCACAAACTCCTTCCATGAGTTTTACTTTTGAGGTTGTGTCTGTTAAAGTCTGCTCAATTAATGAAGTAGTTTTGTTATCTACACCATATTCACGAAGTGTATTGAACAGACTGGTGCGGTGGATCGAGCTGACTACTGTGCGGTTCGATTGACGGTGTTGCAGTATCATCTTCAGGTTCCAGATCTGGTCTGCGCAGGATAGATGTGGGCGGAAGCCTGCCTGATATTCACCGATCAAATGTTCTATCTCTTGTTCTAATCTGGTGAGAAGAGCACGTGAGAGCACTTTGTAAGTTACTGGTAGGAGTGAAATGCCTTGATAGTTGTTGGGATCGGTCTTGTCGCCCTTTTTCTGTAGAGGGTGAATCAAAGTAGTTTTCCAATCTCCTGGTATGACTCCACTGTCCCATATATTCGGAATGATAGTTTTTAGTCTGTCAATCAAGAGTTCACCTTCAATCATGAGCATTTAAGCAATTACTCCGTCTTCTTCTTTTAATTGTTATTAGATAGAGTGCACAAACTCTTCGTCGTATATGTCAAACTTGTAAGGAAGCACGTCAGTTGTGTTCTCGAACATAAACTCTTTCTGTTGATGTAACATAACATCGATACCCTTGCTTTATATCCTCACAACGCCTTTTTCAGATATCCAAGTTTAACGTACCGTTTGCTTATCAGCGCAGTCGATCGCCAGCTTTAGCGTTCATCAGTCCTGGTGGAAGGATCTCAAATCCACGAGCCGAAATATAGGCCCGTGGCGCTGCTACCAACGGACAAGGCTCCCCTCACAACACTGGCCGCCTCGCCTCAAGTCGCAGACTCAACGAACTGCCCACTGTCTGTGTGATCACTGGGGCGGCGAGTCTCACAACGTTAGGGCCTCTGTCGGTAACCAGATTTGCATTGAAAGCTTCACTTCTTACTCACTACCCGTCTCTGTCTCATTCTGTGACTGTCCTCATTCTCTTACTCTTTCCAGTGATTATTTAAACGCTCTGCATAGTTCATGTCTTGTATACCAGCCGAATGATGATATATGTGATAGTATACGACACACTCCTGATCAGAAACACACCTTTACCAGCCGAACAAAACGAATACGTAATGCCAATACCGAAAGCGAAAGAAAACAGCAAAGTCTGGGGAAACACCACAAAACTTAGTGCTATTACGAACGGAAACAAACTGCTAGGTAGCTCTGTCACCTAAGCCAGCAAGGAACTACGAATGGTCAATACTGTTGAATGGAATGAGTAAGTAAATGCTACAGAAACGCCATGCAATGGTCAGAGGATTATACAATGTAATTAAATGAACTACATGCTACAAATGTAGGGGGAGGTGCCAAAAAAGTTATCCTGTGGGTACATTAGTTTAATTATAAGCTTTATTTTTTGTAAGTTGATATTAAAACCTGTTAACTATACAGTGATTAAAGAAAGAAACTGTATTACACCCTATATCACTGATACAATGTTCTATTAGAAAGCTTGCCCAATGTCATGCCATGAGGGTCGCTGCGAAATGACGTTCTCTTATGTCTTTTATAGATGTTCACTTTTATTTGCAAACGTCAGACGTAATCGTCTTTGTCCTGAAATGCCGACATTTTTAATGTAAGCCCACACTGAGGAATTAACACCTCTGAGCCATGTCTCTGTATCTTTTGGTTTAGAGTGACTAGGTAAATCATGAGAATATAAACAAGGTACATCATCATCAGCATCATCATCATCATCATCACCTATTTCATTCCTCTTGACAAATTCAAATGTCAGTTTCCTTATATTATTCAATACAGGTCCAAATAGCATGGATTCAAGGACTTTAACGTGTTGTATCAGCTCAATTTGTTGGAAGTGATTGCTGTAACGGACCCAAACTTTTATCAAATGCTACTCTTCCTTCTTAAAGTAGCTTGAGGAACATCGAACAATCTTGAGGCACGCTGCCAGCCGATTTACTTGTTATTAACAGCATCAATAGCCTTCTGTGCGCTCTCTGGATCCCACCACTGACAATTACTGATTTTCTTATAACTTCCAACCATTATTACTGAAGTAAATATAAGAAGAGTAGTAAAATATCTGTTTTACTGTTAAGAACAGAAACAAATGGAAAGACGGGGATCTTAAACTGTGGTTGTGGGTAAAATGAAATTCACATGTCGTCAGCACAAGAATATTAACTTGTGACCTGACGTGTTGTCTGCTGTGGCACTAACAAGAAATACGAGGTATGTCATAGTACCACACTACCTCATTTTACAACACTTTTCCCTGCCGTAACGAGGCTACCATAACGAAGTACTGCTTTATTCTGCGTTCAGAGTCTATTATTCCCGGTCGTGCAGCATTGGTCACGTCGGATACCGTTTCACATGATTCAGCTGAGTGCAAATGATAGGTCCACCAATACACTGCCCTTCTCTACCTTGTGTATGCGGTATTACCACCATCTGTTTGTATGCATATGGCTAGCCCATGACTTTTTTCACCGCAATATAAGTACTTTTTTTTTCTCATATAGAGTGGAGGTCCTCCACGCCCACCCTGATGTGATGACCGGCACAAAAGTTCTGTCGTTACCTCCGTTGTGTTAGCTATAATCTAGGAGATCGCGGGATGTGGGAGCCTTGATGCTGTCCGTAGGTCTGGATAGGATTATCCACTAATATAGGCCCATGTAAGAGAGAGTAATGGTCGAAAAGCGATCGAAGAGTGGAGCATTTTAAAGGCAGTGCAAAAGAAGTGCCAAGGCAAGCGCCAAGGGGTGCCTTGGTACTTCTTTCTGTCTGCCTTAAACCCACTATCCTTCGTTCGCTTTTTTGCCACTTCTAACTCCTAGACGGACCAGTATTAGTTGGCAATTCTACGCACACGTACGGGAAAGATCATGGCCCCATACCCCGTGATCTCCTAGATTGTAACTAATAAAACGGAGGCGCACGGCAGAACTTTTGTGACGGTCACCACATCGGCGTGGGCGTGGAGGGGTCCGCATATATGAAAAAGAATACTTATAGTGAGGTGACAGAGTCATGGGACAGCCACATGCTTATAAACAGATGGTGGTAGTATAGTATACACGAGGTATAAAAGGGCAGAGTATTGGCGGACCTGTCATTTGCACTCAGTTGAATCATGTGAAACGGTATCCGGTGTAATTAAGGCCGCACGACAGGAATAACAGACTCTGAATATGGAACGGTAGTCGGAGCTAGACGCATGGGACATTCACTATTCCGAGATCCACAGTGTCAACAGTGGGCCGAGATTATGAAATTTCAGGCATCACCTCTCACCGCGGACAATGCCGTGGTCGATGGCCGTCACTTAACGACCGAGAGCAGCGACGTTTGAGTGCAAGAGTTATCAGTGCTAACAGACAAGCAACACTGCAACGACAAACGCATCCGTTAGGACAGTGCGGTGAAATTCGGCGTTTATGGGCTGTGGCTGCAGACGAACAACGCGAGTGCCTTTGCTAACAGCACGACATCGCCTGTAGAACCTCACCTGGGCTCGTGACCATGTCGGTTGGACCCCAGGCGACTGGAAAACAGTGGCCTGGTCATATGAGTCCCGATTTCAATTGGTAAGGGCTGACGGTAGTGTTCGATTGTGGTACCGACCCCACTGGAAGCCATGGTCCCAAGTTTTCAACAAGCGCTGTGCAAGCTGATGGTGACTCCATAATGGTGTGGCCTCTATTTACACGGTACGGACTGGATCCTCTGGTCCAGCTGGTACTGACTGGAAATGGTTATGTTCGGCTATCTGGAGACCACTTGCAGCCATTCATGGATATCGTGTCCCCAAACAACGATGCGCTATGTCACCGGGCCACAATTGTTCGCAAATGGTTTGAAGAACATTCTGAACAGTTTGAGCGAACGATTAGGCCAAGCCGATCGCCCGACATGGGTCGCATTTAACATTTATGGGACGTAATAGGAAGGTCATTTGGTGCACAAAATCCGACACTAACAATAGTTTCGGAATTATTGACGGTTATAGAGGCAGCATGGCTCGATATTTCTACAGGAGACTCCCAACAACTTGTTGAGTCTATGCTACGTCGAGCTGCTGCACTAAGGCTGGCAAAAGGTTGTCCCACACGATACTGGAGGTGTCCCATGACTTTTGTGACTGCAGTGTATACAAGACGGAAGTTGACATAGCTACTTTGCAAGAGATCACTTCTCTGGCAGTGAAGACATTATTGGATGCGAGCGTAATATGAAAATCGAGTACACCGCGTGCTTTGCTATTTTCTACAGACAGTGAATACCGTGTAATCCCGCGTCTCTAACTGCATCACGAACAAGAACATCATGGCAGTTTTACCACACACAGTTAATCCTCGTATACGCTCCATCCGGCGCTGGTGCTAAAGTAGAACGACGTAATCTTTTCTTTTTTTAAACGCAACAATTATTCTCTAGCTCAAGAGCATTCACGATGATACCGGAAACTTCACAACGGGATTATAGAATGACCAAGAAATAAACTTTTATTCTAGATTCTAATTACACAGGGTGGTCAAAGGCTCTAAATTCTCGTCCCTCCAACAGGGTTGGCGCGAATTCATGATGAAGTGATCCTTCAAAATCAAAGGAAACTATCAGCAACATTTGGCCGTGCGGTTAAAGGCGCTGCAATCTGGAACCGCAAGACCGCTACGGTCGCAGATTCGAATCCTGCCTCGGGCATGGATGTTTGTGATGTCCTTAGGTTAGTTAGGTTTAACTAGTTCTAAGTTCTAGGGGACTAATGACCTCAGCAGTTGAGTCCCATAGTGCTCAGAGCCATTTGAACCATTTTTTATCAGCAACATTGACATTTGATCCGATCTGACGTGCTTTTTTTCTTCTTTTGGTCTTCGAGAATCTTTCCCGAACCATTCTGAAGATTCAATCTTGGTCTCAACATCACAACCGTAGACCCACGTCTCATCACCAGTTACGATTCTCTTAACCCTCACCTCGTACTCATCAGATGTGGGATCCAAATGCGAGGCGAAGTTCTTTCAGGTCTTGACTCATGAGCCATGAGACGGTGTTGGCGGCAACACGATGCATTCCATGATGCTGTGTCTGGATTTCGTGTCATGATCCAAATGAAATGTTATGTTGTTGTGCAATCTTTCTGACAGTCAGTCTTCCATTGGCATACACAATTTCGTTAACGTTCGTGACGTGAGCGTAGTCGGTAGACGTCGAAAGCCGTCCTGAAAGAGGGTCATCTTTAACTTCCGTCTGGCCGTTTTTAAGCCATGTGAATCACTCATACCACCGTGCGGCTGAAGTACTCATCATCGTAGGCTTCCTGCATCATTTGATGTGTCTCTGTAAAGGTTTTCTTGAATTTCGCGCAAAATTTAATGCATTGTGAAACAAATATCTACTTATTCGCATGAAGTGTTGAGTGCTATGGACAAGGGATTTCAGATCGATTTCGTATTTCTGGATTCGCGGAAGCCTTCTGACACTGTACCACACAAGCGGCTTGTAGTGAAATCGCGTACTTATCGAATATCGTCTCAGTTATGTGACTGGATTTGTGCATTCCTGTCAGAGGGGTCACAGTTCGTAGTAACTGACGGAAAGTTATAGAATAAAACAGAATTGATTTCTCCAAGGTAGTGTTATAGGCCCTTTGCTATTCCTTATCTATATAAAAGATTTGGGAGACTATCTGAGCAGCTGTCTTAGGTTGTTTGAGATGACACTGTGGTTTATCGACTAATAAAGCCATCACCAGATCAAAACAAATTGCTAAACGATTTAGAAAAGATATTTGAATGGTATGAAAATTGGCAGTTGACACTAAATAACGAAAACTGTGAGGTCATCCACATGAGTGCTAAATGGTGTTCGTTAAACTTCCGTTACACGATAAATCAGTCAAATCTTATGGCCGTCAATCCAACTACATATCGGAACAACAATTACGAATAGCTTGAATTGGAAGGAACAGGTAGAATATGTTGTGGGGAAGGCTAACTAAAGACTGCGTTTTATTGGAAGGATACTTAGAGAATGTGACAGATCTACTAAGGAGACTGCTTACACTACGCTTGTCCGTCCTCTTTTAGAATACTGCTACGCGGTGTGGGATTCTTACCGGGCGGGACTGACGGAGTATTTCGAAAAAATTCAAAGAAAGGCAGCACGTTTTGTATTATCGCGAAATATGGGAGAGGGTGTCACTGAAACGTTACAGGATTTGGGCTGGACATCATTAAAAGAAAGGCGTTTTCCGTTGCGACGGTATCTTCTCACGAAATTCCAATCACCTGTTTTCTTCTCCGAATGCGAAAATATTTTGTAGACGTCGACCTTCATAGGGAGAAACGATCACCACGCTAGAATAAGGAAATCAGAGCTCGTACGGAAAGATATAGGCGTTCATTCTTTCCGCGCGCTGTACGGGATTGGAATAATAGAGAACTGTGAAGGTGGTTCGATAAACCCTTTGCCAGGCACTTCAATGTGATTTGCAGAGTATTCATCTAGACGTAGATGTAAATGCAGACGCTTTGCTCCTCTAACTCTGCCATCGCGGAATTAGGAAACTGTGCGACACAACGTTCTAGTCAATGCAGCACTGAATAATAACTAACAGACATACAACAATGAAACTTCCGGCAGTTACACATTAGACACAGACATGTGCAAGGATGCCAACCACATTTCGCTCCAGCACACCATTGGCGCGAAATTGCGAATGATCCGGAATTTCTTGATCAGACCTCGTAATGGCTTTTACTCGAGTCGGTCTCGACAGATGTTTCTTGCTCGCTTGACACCGCTCCAAAACATCCCTTCTTTGATCGGAATCATCTGAGAACTGCTGTTTCTGGATGCTATAGATTTTTCGTTCCAGTACACTGATGTACTTGCGCCCATTGCTCTTCATGTATGGAGCAGAATGTAGCATGACAATCTCGTAAGCTCAGCTTGTATCTCATGAAAAAAGATCAGAAGGTTACAGTCGGAGCTGAAATTACGGTGCAGTGACCAGTCAACTGTTTTTTATCTTGAGTTCTCTCGTGTAGGTATTAATCTCAGAAGTAATTAGCATATTTCTGTGTTGTTGTTATGTATCTCTCCAAAATAGTGATCAGTACTGGTGTTATGAAAAGTTATGTTCTGTCAACAGATGCCGCAGCTCATTATAAGATTGTTCTTGGGAGAACTTCCCGCAGCACGTGCTGAAACTACTGGTATCGTTAACGCTACGGACCTTCCAAGAACCAGTACGAGCAGAGGCGCGCGCGAGGGCTGCCGCACGAGGCAGGAAGCAAAGAAAGAGTCGAGAAGTAGTCAGATGATGAATACGCGAAACTTCAGTAATCAATTTGCCTATCAGATTCATTTGAAGTTACTTGAAAATTCAGTTGCCGTCTAAACTGTAAACGAAATTTCCCAGGTTAAGGAAACTTGGTGATAATGCAACGCTGCTGGTGGCCCGTGACAGTTTAACGAAGGGAGATTAATCGCCAACTGGAATCAATTCTTTGTTACCAAGAGCGCATGAGCTTAAACCTTTATAGGGCTTATTTCTACATGATGGTTTCAGTCAAGCACTCTAGCTTTAAGGCCTATGGAATTATGGATCTTCCGAGAAGCACATTAATCTAGTGCAGATATGTCGGCGAATCAGATGAAAGTATTAATAAATTGATTGAGATTATTGGAAAAGAACATTAAGACTATGATCCCGGATAACAAGCCTGGGCAGACAGTAGTCTGCGAACGCGAGCACCCCGGACACGCCCCCGCCCAGCACTTCGAGTGCAGAGCCGAGTAAAGCTGAGGGGCGTGAAGCAAGAGGAGACTGAAGGCTGCAGCCGGACGCCGCTGGAGTAAAGCAGTGGCCTTGGTAAACGACAAGTAGTTTGCTGAGAGTACTACTCCCGTTACATGCACTTGCCGTCTGCGTTAGGCATACCATCAACGGTCTTGCAGCAGTGGTAACACAGGTTCCCGTCCGGTCGCCGAAGTTAAGAGCTGCCGGGCCGGGCTACCACTTGGATGAGTGAGCTTCCGGTCGACCGAGCGCTGTTGGCAAGCGGGGTGCACTCAGCCCTTGTGAAGCAATCTGAGGCGCTACTTGATTCAGAAGTAGCGCCTCCAGTCTCGTGAACTGACATATGGCCGGGAGAGCGGTATGCTGACCACATGGCCCTCCATATCCATCCAGTGATGCCTTTGGGCTCAGGATGACACGGCGACCGGTCGGTACATTTGGGCCTGCTCGGGCGGAGTTTAGTTTAGTTTTAGTCACGCCATGGCACCTAAACAGTTGTAAAAAATAAATAAATAAAAAAAAAACCAAAAGGCACCACATCGTTCGATCCCGATTGAAAGCATTTATACGTTTCGTATCGTTTGAAGGCCATTCAGCGCTTAATATGCCTTCACACTATTATGAGCAGGAAAAACACTAACTGGAAAGTCATTACAGCACCAGCCACATAGACGATATTACGCACTTGTCTTACGACGAACGCCAGTGAATGCTGGTAGAACTGAAGATGCCCATTTCGTAAAATCTGAGTTAAGGGTAAGTAAATTAGTGACAAAATATTTTATGGTTGACATCACCTATTATATGTCTTCATTAAACGTCTTAACGCAATAGGAGAATCATTTGGTCAACAAATGTAGTGGAGAAGACTGATGCTATGGAACAAAATTCAATCTTATGTAAAAATCAGCTTCAAGTTCATGACGTAGAACGTTTCCTAGAACTAAAGGCAGAAACTTTGTGTACCAGACATGACTGACTACATTGCAGTAATTGAAATAATTCATCATTATTTCTCCAACAGATTTCAAGAATTTTCACGACTGAATGCAAGTTTAGGTTTATCTTAAAGGCCTTCTCGCTTTGGACTGCTGATATACCTCATTACTTTCAACTTGATCTGATAGACGTACAGCGTACCATCAAGATGAACGATCTGTATGTTCAGTGGAGAGATTTAGAAGACTCTTTCAAACAAAATATTACCCCAAAAAGCAATACCCCGACTGCACAGAAAAGCTGCTAAAGTTATTTCAGTTTTTGCTTTAACACATATGTAGGAAGGTTTCTCTTCTGTTATGAAACTGACGAAGTCCTGCAGTTTTCGGATTTATCACATATTAATCTGCGTAACTACATGTGTATGAATATCACGAACTAGCGTTCGAGATATATAGCCTCTTCTAAGATCAATGTGTGTTGTCGGCTGATACTCGTATCCGAGTTTTCATTTCTCTCCTGAGATTTCCTTTGTCACGGTTCAGGCGTGGAAGTGTCGTTGATGGCTTAGCAATCCAATCCTAGCGTGGAACAGGCGGCCACAGACATTACAACTGATGGAAGGTGGAGGACGTGGCTGAGCCTGGAGGAGTTTACGTCTCTGGCGTTTGTCATTCTCCATTCTTCGACGTTCCAGCTCAAAGTTTTGAAGAGCATTTGAGGTAACTGAGCGCCAGCGACTTCGGTCTTCTGCTATTGTGGACCAGTTACTCGGATCGATGTTCAAGTTTTTCAGATTTTTCTTGTACTGATCCTTATAACGTTTGAGAGGGGCACCTCGTGGCCTTTTACCTGTGCTCACTTCGCTGTACAGCATTTGGCGTGGAAGTCTGTCATTTTTCATCCGCTGGACATGTCCGACCCATCTGAGTTGATGCCCAATGATAAGAGCTTCCATGCTATGCATTTTTGCTTTCCCTAGAACAGCCGTGTTGGATATGAAGTCATCCTATTTCAGGTTCATGATATATCTTAGCTTCTGTTGGTTGAAGCGTTCTAGTTTCTTCAGATCGCAGCGATATAACGTCCAGGTTTCGCAACCATATAGCAGGGTGGAAATGACTACAGCTTTGTACACCATCAGTTTGGTGTACAGTGTTAGGTCTTTATTCAGGAAGACACGCTTTGTAAGACGACCAAATGCTACATGTGCAGCACGTAATCTATTCTCCACATCTTTTCCAGATGAGCAGTTGGATGACAGTATGCTTCCCAGGTAGAGGAAATGGTCCACTTGTTCCAAGAGTGTATCATAGATGGATATGCTGAAGTCAGGAACGGAGGAGCCAGGAGTTGGCTGCGCCATCACCTTTGTCTTTGGAATATTGATGGAGAGACCAAATCGTTCGTACGCCCTGCTGAAGGAATCAACTGACAGCTGCAACTCTGCAGGTGAATGAGCTGGAGAGGCATTGTCATCAGCATACTGCAGCTCTGTCACACGAGTGGTACTGGTGAACCTTTTTGAATGGAGTCTGGACTGGTTGAATAATCCTCCATCAAACCTGTACTTTAGTTCTATTCCTGCATTGTTTGCGGTTGTCTCGTAAAGCATAGCTGCCAGATACAATGCAAACAATGTAGGTGCAAGAACGCATCCTTGTTTAAGCCCACTTGTTATTGGGAATTCACCAGTCATTTCATTATGGCAGAGGACCTGTCCAGTCATATCAACGTGGAGAGCTTCAATCAGCTCAACAAAATGTTCAGGGCAGCCGAAGCGTTTTAAGACCATCCACATGGCGTCTCTGGGAACTGTATCAAAGGCCTTTTCTAGATCGTAGAAAACAAGTAGTAAAGGCTTTTGCTGTTCTCTGCACTTCTCCTGTAGTTGTCGTGCACAGAAGATCATGTCAATTGTCCCTCTTGAAGGTCGAAACCCGTATTGAGACTCAGGTAGTATAGTCTCTGAAAGTGTCTGGAGGCGATTTAAAAGGATTCTTGCAAAAATTTTTCCAGTGACAGAGAGTAGAGATATTCCCCGATAGTTACCACAAACGCTTCTGTCGCCCTTTTTGAAGATGGTGACAATTGTGTTCTTCAAGTCAGCTGGTACCTTGCGGGTTTCCCACATTAATATAATGTGTGTACAAATTCATAAACACGAGAGGTTAATGTTAAATGCCTTTACGTAAGGCTTTTTGTAGTCCATTTCTTTGTACTGGCACTATCTAACGCACATATTTAATTAAGTAATAAGATTTATTACTTCGACAGATAAATAAGAATTTTAAAACAAACATCTACTTAAATCCTGCTTGTAAAGCTATGTTGCAATGTTTGTCTCTTACTAGTAGTCACATTATGTTGCAAAAACATCTTTGGAAATTTTCCGCGTGTGCAGCCTTCGGCGTCACAAACTCCCTAAGAACAGCTCAGTGGTGGGGGAAGCTGCAGCGCTGAGCAAACTCGGCTGCACTCGTGGGGACAGTGTGCGCTTCATGAGCGCAAATCTTGGTCATGCCTGCTGCAGAATAATTGTGTGGGATACAAGCTAAGGACTGAACTTGACTGTTAATTTATTCAAATCAGAAACAAATATATTCCAAATGGTGGCATCACACAGGCTATTATAGAACAAAATAAAGAAACAAGAAATCAAAACGACTGATTTTGCAGAGTGAACGGAGTATTCACAGTCAGTAATGAAGTAGTAAGTGCAGGCATTGCCTGCAGGGAATCAAAAACGTTTAGAAACATACTTTTAGAGCAGCCACAAGCCTCGCCCCTGTTACTTTGACATGTTTCACTTGACTAACGTGAGCGTCTTCAGAATTGTGGAAATACAATGTTACACTAGCATGGATTGAAATAAAACCAGAGATTCAACTTACATCTTGATAACTTTTATTACATAGTTAGGGCCCACAAATAACACAGATCGGTTTGTGCATAACACAGCCGTCGTACATAAAATGGAGTTGTGTTAAGTTAACGAAAATTCGTTGGTCGTTCGATAGCAAGCACCAGTATTTTTTTCATTCAGTCCCCTATTATCATCTGCAAGTAAAAAATTTGTACCATCATTCACCAATAAATTATTTTCATGGAAGGATATTTCCCCAGAATCTTGTGTGGTTCCCGTATATTTTCGCCTAATGCAATGTAATAACTGTTTCTCACCTGTGTGTCATGGTAACTATGCGACTAAGTCGTCGCCTCGATTGAAAAGCTGCCCTACTTCGTCAACGTGAAGTGAGGAACTGTAACGTCTGTTTCTTTCGCCTGTCTCTTTGCGCTGACAAAATGTGTTCACACTTCATTTGCTGCTATATTTGAAATACGAACATGGCTTCCTTCCCTAAAACTATGTTATTTTTTATGGATAGTCTTCCTTTGCATTTATTCTTTTTAAAGTTTACACAACAACTGCAAGTCACTTCTTGTTTGTTTGTTTGTGTAGTCCACTGTATACTGGTGCCCGCAGTAGATCAGTAAATCCTTTTCTTTGGTGGCCTCTGTGAACTCTACTATCTGAACGCTAAAACACGGAACAACTTGACAGTCAGAGGCCAGTTACAGTATTGAACTCTGGGAGAAAACCACACACACACACACACACACACTCACACACACAGACTACGAACTGGTGTGGGGGTAGGGAACTTTGTGCAGTAAATGGGCTTTGACCTTCTCCAGAACACGTCGCACGTAGCGATGGACACGCCGGTGTATCTTATTTCTCTAACAACCTGTCAACTACCTACATTGTCCTGAGTTCCGTACAAATGCCAAAACATTCCCGCTCAGTACAAGTGTCACTCCGTGCAAGTGTCACAAACTACACCAAATTGGACCTCTAAAGTTTCGTTTTTATCGCCTGAGCAATTACTGTGTATCTTTTCTCCACTCCTAGAGGCTGTGGTATATCTTAACTTGGAATCCAACTTTGTAATGCATGTAAATGTTTAAGCATTATTTATATAAAATTTAATTTTGATCTTTTCATTTAATTTTAGAGTCCCATGTGTAGCCAGTAAACAACCACTGTATAACTTAAGTGCCATCCTAACATGGTGCTAAGTATAACGATCTTACACTATTCGCTCCCATGTTGGGGATGGATCCCAAAATGAATCTAGCACTACAAGTAAACTAGAAGAGGACTGTGAATTTTATAGGGTGGTCTATCGGCCTGTTGATTCCGTACCTGCAGAAATTTGTTACAGTAGTCCCTGCTGTCACCTTGTGTGCCTACCATCACCATCAATGAAACACTGTTCACAGAATTTGTTAACACTGGTCGTCAATCATACAGACGAAGTTAACTTAGGCCCTGTTAAGGCACGTGGTGCGTTTATTTACAGTTGCGCTAGTGATCGAGATGAAAACAAAATTATTCTAACAGACTGTAAATGGCCTGTCGGGCAGAAAGATAAACAACTATCAAACCTACAACTTTTGCACACAGTGCAATATGACACAATGAAGCACGAGAACCTAAAGATTTTATGACCAAGTGCCTGGATATGATGTACATGTTTCCGACCGACAGTCACCTTCTTATTGCTCCAATCACCAACTAAAACTTGATCCAGTAATTGTTGCAAAAAGGTTGGGGTAAAGTACACACAATGAGGAAGACAAATATCTCGTAGAGATCCAAATGTATTACACAAGCAACACGTCATAATGTCGACTACACTGTTTACACTGGCTGTGATCACACGAGATTGTAATTAGTATTTCACTCACGTAGTCTACTTCCAGTACACTGATACCTATTTCAGTGCTTGTTAGTCACTCGGTTCTATAGCTAGTGCCACGTTCACACAAAATCCGTGTTCAGATAGTTTTTGTAGTCGACAGTTTCTCGCAGTTGACATTAGTTAGTCCTGATGACGCTATTATGGGTGATAAAGAAGTTTCCGTTTGAGGGCGTTACTGCAGCGTATATGCTATTTAGCGCCACTCCGATGTGGGTATATAAGTAGTGACATTCTGCAAGGGATTAGCAACTTGTTATTTTCCTTGAACACGTCCGCACCCCGTATATTGTCCTCCTACCCGACCCTTCCCACCCCCTCGTGTCCCCCTTCCTCACCACCCCCAGCCCATTGCTGCACCTTTACTGCTCTGTCCCGCCCTCTCTCCATCTCCGCACCCTCCACTTCCTTTCCCATTGCAACTTCCCGCACCTACCCCTCCCAGATGAAGAGCTTCACCCTGACATGTACCCCTCTTTGTAACTCTAACCCCACCTTCTGCCCCATATTCCTCAGGGCTCCCACTCCTCTCCCCTCCTCTTCCCTTCTCCTGAGCGGTTTTCCCCCTCCTCTATCCCCTCCTTCTCCTGTGCCCCCTCTTATGTGTCTCTGCACTCCCTCCTGCTTTGTCTTCCCTCTTCATCTCCCATCCTGCTCATCTCTTGCCTCTTGGTGCTTCTCCTGCCCCCTTTTTTCTCTTCCTCTGCCCCCCTCTAGGCCCCCACCAATCCTTCTTCCCCTCTTTTTCCCTCCTCTCCACCGTCCAGTCCCTCAGCAGGTCCCTCCCAGTGGTTTTTATTGTTCATGAGTGCTCCGCCGTTTCCAGTTTTTTTTAAGTGTCTCGCTCTGTGGGATTTTTATACTGTGGCTGAATTGTGTTTTGGTTCCAGGGTTTTTTAAATGCACTTCGAATTGCCAGCTGTGTTCTTTTAAATTTATGTCGACATTTTAACTGCCCCCATGTCCATATGGGGCAGGGGTATGAAATTACAATAAAGGAAAAAAAAAGAAAAAGAAGGGATTTGCGTGGTATTCGTGTCATTGCGACGTGTGTGCGGTAAATATGGCAACATGAACTATTGCAGCATTGCTACCAAATGATCTCAACAAGACGAATATGCTGTTATTCTTTTCTTGGTTACTGAACGACAAACACCAGTAGATATACATCGCAGACTAAAGAATATGTAACAGGCAACATGTATGTCGAAAACCACTTCTGTGGAAAACTGTGACAATGGGTGCTGCTGCTTCATGTCATCGCGCGACCCCATATCGCAAATGTAGTAAACCAGGCGTAACGCCATTTGGGAGGCCCTCGATCACCCAATATATACTGATCTCTCTCCATGCGATTATCATGCCTTCAGTACCTTAAAAAGACCTTGGGGTGTCATCTATTACTGCTGGACTTCTTTAGTAGGATGTGTTGTTTTGCTGAACGGGTATCTTCAACCTGGTGCGTTGGTGACTTTACCTGATTGGCATTTCGATTCTTGACTGTATGGCCTTTGAAATGAAAGTTTTTGATCGCCCTTTATTCACTGATCGGCCAGAACATTATGACCACCTACCTATCAGCAGGTATGTCCACCTTTAGCACGGATAACGGCGGCTACGCGTCGTGGCATGGAAGCAATGAGGATGGAAGCAATGAGGCCTTGGTAGGTCGCTGGAGTGGGTTGACACAACGTCTGAACATAAAAGTTAGCTAATTCCACTAAATTCCGCGAGGGAGGCAATAAGCTCTGACGCTAGGTTGAATCCCGTCTCATACGTGTTAGATAGGTTTCAGATCTGGCGAGCTGGGGGCCAGTACACCAATTGGAACTCACCACTGTCTTCCTCGAAACCACTCCAAGACACTCTGGCCTTGTGACATGGCGCACTAAGTTGCTGAAAAGTGCCAATGCAGTCGGGAAGCATGATCGTGATGAAGGAGTGTCGGTGGTCTACAACAAGTGTACCATACGCCTTGGCCATCATGGTGCCTTGCACAAGCTCCACTGAACCCATGTATGCCAACGTGAATATTCCCCAGAGCATAATGGAGTCGCCACCAACTTGTCTCCGCCCGGGGCTGCAGATGTCAAGGAGTTGTTTGCCTGGAAGACGACGGATACCCTCTCTCCCATCGCCGTATCGGGAGTCATCAGAGAATGCAACTTTGTGACACTGCGTGAATGCCCAGTGCTGATGGTCACATGCCCATTTCAGTCGTAGTTGCCGATGTCGTGGTTTTAACATTGGCACATGCATGAGTCGTCGGCTGCAGAGGTCCATCGATAGGGGTGTTCGGTGCACTGCGTGTTCAGACACACTAGCACTTTGCCCAGTATTAATGTCTGACGTTAGTTCCGCCATAGTTCGCCGCCTGTTCTGTTTTACCAGTCTGACCAACCTACGACGTCCGACATCTGTAGTGAGGAATGGGCGCCCAACCTCACGATGTCTGGATGTGGTTTCACCTTGGTATCACCACGTGTTGAAGACACTCGTCACAGCAGTTTCCGAAATGGTCGTTCCGAGCCTCTGGGCCAGCAGGATCTGCCCCTGGACAAACTCAGATTGATCGCGCACCTTCCCCGTTCTACAAAGGGATTGATGACCCAGTAGTTTGGTCCCTTTATACCCAACACCAACCAACCATTCTATATCCACATCTACATATACGTGATTACTCTGCTATTCACAGTGAAGTGCCTGGCAGAGGGTTCAATGAACCACCTTCAAACTGTCTCTCTACCGTTCCATTCTCGAACGGCACGCGGAGAAAACGAGCACTTAAATTTTTCTGTGCGAGCCCTGATTTTTCTTGTTTTATCGTGATGATCATTTCTCCCTATGTAGGTGGGTAACAACACACGGACAGCACCTCACTGGTACTACACGCACAGTGCATGAGTCTGAGAGTAGTCATTCCTCGCCGGGCGACGCTGCGATCGCCTGGACGGGTTTATATCGACAGTACGTCGATAGTCATAATGTTCTGGTTGTTCAGTGTGTTAATACTTTTTAATAACATACGCGTAACCGCTTTGGGATGTGGCAGGCTTTTGATCTGTCGAAACGATCAGTGATCGAAAATTACTCGTAAAATTTCAGCTACTCAGATTATAACTCTCTTCGCGACGCGGCTAATAGTTATCTCGACAATACGAGACACGAATGCGGAAATTACTCTGTCTACGCTTTTTGTCTTCCCTCATCTCTCTACGGATTGGCGTCGTTGTTATATATTGTTGTGATAGTATTAATGGTATTTGGGGGCCGGACTCCCATCCCGACACCATCACTCTACTGCAAAAGAATACGTGCACGCATCTGTCTGTGACTTGCGTAGATCTCATGGTCAAGGGTAATACCGATTTCGAAGTACTTGTGTTGCGTGTTAAGGTGCAGGACATAGGTACCAAGTTGGTATTCACGTTGTTGGATGTGGAAAACAAAATGCGGAAATTATGTTGTTCATAATTAATCACTGATAATGTTGAAACTGCTGAAAAACACATTTGGCGCCGGATGCACGCATTGTCGATATCGCGTGTGACGTTTCGTTCGTAACATAAACACAGTAATAAATTGTGTTCTACGGTGTTCGATGTTATTTACATTTCCGTCTGAGTAGAGAACCGAGGGAGAAATAAATATTTAACTGCTTATTTTCGAATATGTAGCGGTTTCTGAATACGTGGCTCGGCAGAAACCTAACAGGGCAGCTTAGCTCACTGCGCATGAAACCAGGAGCAACTAACGTTCGTATGCTTCCTCCTCACAAATATCTGGCTTCTTATTCCTCAATAGGTGGACATTTTCGAGTGCGTGGCTAGACATGAACCTCAGAGGAGACCTTTAATTGCTGCGACTGAAATGAGCAACAATAAAATTCTTCCTTCTTAAAAATATTTTGTTTATTATTTCTGCATGTCAGTTGAGGACAAGAATAATAGAATAATTTTAGTATAATAGATCTTTGTAATAAGATGGAAATATTAACTGCAATTTTGCTTTGTACGTTCGACCACAAAGAAGAGATATGACCCAATTCGTGAAACTATATTGTCCAGACTGCCCTGAAAAAGGACATTTAAAACTATTTTGTTTTTCGCATCATGTTGTACCACTACACAGTCATAATTAATTTGAAAAACCGAACCGTACATTATTCTTGTTTAAATAAAAGAACGAAAGTAAGAGGCATAAAATTTGTTTCGGATTAAACTTCCATTCTATTGACATACGGAGTTATTCAGTATTTTAAAATTACCAAATTCCATTTCTGCCTGCTTACCGTGGTCTTTTAATTTCAATCAGAGGACGAAGACAAAACCAGAGTCAAGAAGCACTTACAAGTGCGACATTAGTTCAATTATTACAAACCGTCGTTTTAATACGTGTTCTGTGAGTAGTATATTGCTCTTTGCATAGCTTGAAAATTCAGATTACGAATCACAGTTATTGTTGTCTCAGGTGGTTTTCACTAATGGCGCTAGCCACAGTCATATTGCCTTCGTTTGTTTCATGATGTTACAGAGAACGCTTCCATAGGTTGGGGGTTGGGTTGTTTGGGGGAGAAGACCAGACAGCGAGACCGGTCTCATCGGATTAGGGAAGGATGGGGAAGGACGTCGGCCGTGCCCTTTCAAAGGAACAATCCCGGCATTTTACAGGGGCGATTTAGGGAAATAACGGAAAACCTAAATCAAAATGTCCAGACGCGGGATTGAACCGTCGTCCTCCCGAATGCGAGTCCAGTGTGTTAGCCACTGCGCAACATTGCTCGGTTCCATAGATTGGAAAAAGCTGCTCTAGACTGGAAAAAGCTGCTCTAGACACTCCACAGCCAGCAAAGTTAAAATACGAGGGATGTTCCGAAAGTAAGTTTCGTCATTGTTTTTCATACAGAGACATTATTTAAAAAATGAGCCTTACACTAATTTTCGACTTAGTCGACAGCAGCACGCAGTCAGTTTGAAGAAACCACTCTGGTAAAACTCAGTGACCTATGATGCAAGGAACTGTCGCACAGCCCGCTTCCTCTCAGTATTGGTTTGGATGGTTTCATTTCACTGAGGTGGTCTTGGTTTCTTGGGTAACGTGGTGCACCCAGGTCTCGCCGCCTCAGTGCCCTTTGATGCAAAGAATTGTCACACAGCCTGTTCCGCATCAGCGCTGGTTTGGGTGCTTCCATGTCACTGAGTCGGTCTTGGTTCCTGGGGTAAAGCGGTGCGCCCATGTCTCATGGCCTGTGATGATCTCTCCTGAGCGCACCGCATCAAGTGATGATGGCTGATTCCCATACTTACGCTCTTATGATCGCGGATGAGGTATCTCGGCACCCATGTTGCACACACTTTTCGGTAACCCATGGAGTATGTGATGGGCATGCGCACGGACAGCATGCAGTGAGGACACCAGGTCTGGTACCCATATTCGTGTGTCTGCTAAACCATGTCAAGTACTAGCAATGTTGTTTTCTTTCCTAGATGGAGGGACATACACTTCAACCAACATCCTCTACGCTATGCCTTCCGACCCTACCAAAGCAACATCAGCGACTAGTCATTTTACGAGATATGACCTCTTTACCATACACGGTCAGTAGGCATTCATGGTCGACAGACACAATAGTGCCAAGTGCCGATTCATAGCGGATAATAGCACTCACTTCCATTGGTGACCATGTACCATGTGCCATCGTAGTGATTGCTCCAATAACGTCAGGCACGGTGGCCTGCTGTTACTCTTCTCCAGTGCTGTGCGCATGCATCATTCCTCCTCCACCGGCGCACTTTCGTCGGCGAACCAGCAACGGATGTGGATTCATATGGTGTTTGTTTGTGTCCCTCACGTACCATCTTCCCTTTCAAACCAATTACGAAACATAGTTCCTGAGCGTCCCTCGTATTAATATACAGAAACGGAAAATTTAGTTGATTTCTCATCCCTTTCCTAACTCTCATTTTACCTAACACTTCCTCGTTTTAAAAAAAAATGGCTCTGAGCACTATGGGACTTAACATTTATGGTCATCAGTCCCCTAGAACTTAGAACTACTTAAACCTAACTAACCTAAGACATTACACACATCCATGCTCGAGGCAGGATTCGAACCTGCGACCGTAGCAGTCGCGCGGCTCCGGACTGAGCGCCTAGAACCGCTAGACCACCGCGGCCGGCTCCCTCGTTTTCAATTTAATATCTTATTGATAACGTTCCAAGACTTCCATCCATAACTATTTCCCCTTTTTGGAGAAATACACTGAAGAAAAGAAAAAAAAATCACGTTGCATTCACTTACAAGACCTGAAGACGAGGTACGTCGTCACATCTGTTTGTTACGTATAAACTATCTAATGCGATCTCAGAATACTAACGCATCTACATCTACATCTACATACATACTCCGCAATCCACCATACGGTGCGTGGCGGAGGGTACCTCGTACCACAACTAGCATCTTCTCTCCCTGTTCCACTCCCAAACAGAACGAGGGAAAAATTACTGCCTATGTGCCTCTGTACGAGCCCTAATCTCTCTTATCTTATATTTGTGGCCTTCCCGCGAAATTTAAATTGGCGGCAGTAAAATTGTACTGCAGTCAGCCTCAAATGCTGGTTCTCTAAATATCCTCAGTAGCGATTCACGAAAGGAACGCCTCCTGTCATCCAGAGACTCCCACCCGAGTTCCTGAAGCATTTCCGTAACACTCGCGTGATGATCAAGCCTACCAGTAACAAATCTAGCAGCCCGCCTCTGAATTGCTTCTATGTCCTCCCGCATATCTGACGTATCTTGATGCGATCACTAGGTTGCAGTCTATCTAACGAACAAACGGCGAGGTTACCAGAACGATATACACTGAGGTGTCAAGAGTCATGGAACGCCTCCTAATATCGTGTCGGACCTCCTTTTGCGTGGGGTAGCGCAGAAACTCGACGCGGCGTAGACTCAACAAGTCATTGCATGTCTCCTGCGGAAATATTGAACCATGCTGCCACTATAGCCGCCCATAATTGCTAAAGTATTGCCGGTGCAGAAGTCTGTGCACAAACGGACCTTTGGATTCTGTTCCATAAATGTTCTACGGGAGTCATGTCGATCGAATCGCCCAGAAAGTTCTTCAAACCATTCGCGAATAGTTGTGGCTCGGTGACATGGCCCATTGCCATCCATAAAATTTCCATCGCTGTTTTTGAACATAAAGTCCATGAATATTTGCAAATGAACAATTATCGGTTCAGCTGGAGCAGAGGGTCCAGTCTATTCCATGTAAACACAGAACGGTGCCTTGTTGACGAAAATGGCTCTGAGCACTATGGGACTTAACTTCTGAGGTCATCAGTCCCCTAGAACTTAGAACTGCTTAAACCTAAATAACCTAAAGACACCACACACATCCATGCCCGAGGCAGGATTCGAACCTGCGATCGTAGCGGTCGCGCGGTTCCAGACTGTAGCGCCTAGAACCGCTCGGCCACCCTGGCCGGCCTTGTTGACGACTTTGGTCCATGACGTCGTAGGGTGTGCACCATTCTCAGACTCCACCATCAGCTCTTACCAGCTAAAATCGGGACTCATCTGACCAGGGCACGGTTTTCCCGATGTCTTAGAGAGTGCAAACGATATGGTCACGAGTCCATGCTGTCAGAAAAGTCACTCGCGTCGGTCGTCTGCTACCATGGCCCATTAACGCCTCATTTCGCCACACTTTCATAACGAATACAATAGTCGGAGCTTCCACATTGATTTCTGCAGTGACTTCACGCAGTGTTGCTTGTATGTTAGCACTGGCAACCCTACGCAACGTCGCTGTTGTCGGTCTTTAACTGAAAGCCATCGGCCACTGCGTTGTCGATCTTGAGAGGTAATGCCTGAAAGTTGGTACTGCATGCTCTTGACACTGTGGATATCGGAATACTGAAATTCCTAACGACTTCCAAAATGAAAAGTCCAGTGCGTCTAACACCCACTACGACCCCGCATTCAAAACCTGTTAAATGTGCAGCCTTTATTATGTCGGAAACCTTTTCCCATGCATCGCCTGGATACAAATGACAGCTCCTCCAAAGCCGTACCCTTTCATAGCTTGTATACCCGGTACTACTGCCATCTGTGTTTGTGCATATCTCTGTCCCATGACATTGTCACCTTAGCGTATAATACCAATCTGACAATAACAATCAAACTACGTACGCCAATTGTGGAGGTGTAGGAGCATCTATATCCAACTCCCTCTATGGCTGTCAGGTAACAGATCTGTAATAGTCGACTGCTCAACCATCTCTCTCTTGACCAAATGACCCAATGTTTTATTAAGTTATAAATGAGTAGCTTAGAAGTCCTTTCAGACGCCTTAACGCACTAGACTTGATAATATCCGAATATTTCGTGTTTATTTAATTTTTTTCTATTGGTATGGCACATTCTAGAGTTAAGAAAATGTTAAAAGCATTCGGAGTACGTAAAAGCTGACAACTGATCGCAATAATACAAGTTGGTCTTGGAAAAAGAAACATAATTAGATTGTCGGGGAACAAAGCATAATAACAGTCAAAACACACGAATTTCTTCGGAAGTGAAATTCTACCAGTACATAATCTGTTTGTACGTACTAAACAATCAGCAGAGATGCGACTGTCAAGAAGCGTACTCCCTGTTTGACGACCATAAACTGTGTACATAAAGTTCGCATTATTTTTCTCTATTTTTAGCTACTTCAATGTAGGTACGGGAGATAAAAAAAACTGAAGTCCACAGTCTGTAATTTCCTTCGCAAGCTACCTTGGATAATTAAGCGAGATATGCTCGTTTAGGTGATACCGTAATGTCTCCTTGCATCTAGAGCGGCTCTGGGGAGACAAACACACGGTCTGCAGACTTACGGAGGAACTCACAGGCGACTCTTAATCGAAAACGCGGTCGGCAGTCATTCACTAGACGCCGAGCCCCCGTCCCGCCGCCTCTGGGGGATTCCTCTTAATTGGTGTCCGTCTAGGTGCGGCGCTAATGAGCCACGTCCCTTCCAAATTAACTGCACGATAATCCGACTTTTGCACCATAGTCTTACCGGCTGCTCTTCCTGCCTTTCCACGTGGCTGGCAGGCGAACTGCAATACTGCGTGAAACACGAGCAGGACACTGCATGGAAACGGATTAAAGAACACAAATTGCTTCTTCAACACTAAACATTAAAAGCAAAAATTATTTCGTTACTTCTTTTTGTATAACCGATTACACTCTCACCTTACACAGGGTGATTCTTATTAACGTTTAAAAGCCCGCAGAGCGACCTAAATGATTCTGGGACAAGTAATAAGACATGTGGCGCCACAAATGCGGGGAAATTCGCCAAAAGTAGACAACGAATGTCGAACATGTGACGTCACCACACAGTGTACCTCGCCGTAAGTGCAGCGATTGGGCTTGTAGAATCTACCACGCCGGTAGGCGGCAACAAGCACACATCGCTCCTCTAGGCTACTTAGGCTACTCTGTTTTCCAACATCTTTTGTAAGTGTGATCTGTTTAAACATAGAAGCTATGAATTATAGTTCTCACTGTAACCAAGCAAAAGCTGTTCTTATTTTGACTTCCTGTCTTTTTGTTCCCTGTGTTTCTGTTTGCAGACTATATTTAGTAAAGAACAAGTAAGTCATTTACTGGAAGCGATGCAATTCTGAAGTTCATATTTATTTACTTGTGACACAATATGGTATGTTTTGTTGTACTGCACTTTGCAGTTGACCAGCGGAGACCGCAAGACGTGTAAATAAAATAATGTCACCTCATCGTAAACACATAACTGTCTAACGCAATGCAAAAGAATACTGCCACCAGACGCAAAACTCGAACCCGACGTGTACTCTTGACTTCTGTTGCAATGATCAGGTGCGACGGTCTGAAAGGCTCGATCGCTGAATGTGTGGCAATGTACATTAACTGTTGGCGTCACGTGTTCAACATTTGTCATCCAATTTTGTGATATTTGCCGACATTTACGATCCAAAGAGTCTTACATTAAATTACTTGCCCCAGCGTCATCCACGTTGTTTCGGGAGTTTTTAAACGTTAATAAGGACCACAACGTATAGAGTGAAACGTGGGACTTAGGGAAAGCAGGAAAGGTGTGGACGGGGCCTAATCGGTTACCGTTGGTTGAGAAGAAAACACATACACATTATTTTTAGAAAGCAAAATTTTCAACGATCATTTTTAAAATATTTTACTACACTGGCAGCTGAAAGCTTTATTAGAAGAACTGCAAGTTATCAGGGCTGATGCCTACAAGCAATGTTACACACAATCAAAGGCTGAAGGCCTGTTTACGAAGGTTCAAAATTATTCGTAGGCTATGGGCCAGAAGCAATTTCAAAAATCCACAACGGCTGCGGGCCTGAATTACCAATAAGGTGAACAATTACACAGTTAAAAATACCAAAAACCCTTTTAACAATCTTAATAACTGTAACAAGTTATAGTAACGGCTGAAGGCCTTATTAAGAAAAAAATGGCAAATTATTCGTCGGCTGAAGGCCACAAGCAATGTTACACACAATTAACGGATGAAGGCCTGAATTACAAGTGCGGAAGGCAATAATATGTTAAAACATTAGGGTAAATTTTAAACAATTATGAGAACTTGTTCAAATAAGACGGAGTGATTCACAGACAGCGCTCCCTGGATCGACCTGAGGAAGGTGACTACAGCTATGTAAGCGGTGAGACAGACAGCCAAGAGTTGTTCTCACGTAACAGGATGGCAACTCACACTAGGGGTAGCTTAAGCGCCGACCGACCGACTAACCAATCCGCCTAACGTCCGATCACCGGTACAACGATGGAATACTTTTAGGCAAGGGTGAAGAGACGGACAGCACTACATCTTCAGAAAAACACCCAAGGCCTAAGGAAACACTAAAACCAACGTAGACCTCCAAAAAACCTATGCTCAGTACAACTCAAGAGGCTGTCGAACTACACGCCACGTCGGACAACACCAACACGAAGAGGAAAGGTACACTGCTAGAAAAGTACGCTAACCTCCAGGGCAGGTAACTGGGGAGTTAGCGTGCACTAGGCAGAAAATGCTGCTGGTTGCACTTTACTAAAATCAAACTAACATCAAGGAGCAGAAGGCGGCTAATAGCTTCCGCCAACCTGACAGATTCCACTTGTTACGGTTGGTCTCACCAACACTGGGAGCAGCAACACGCAAACAACAGCGAGATCTCAAACAGTGGAGGTCTCAGTACTGGATGCGGTTCACTCAACTTCAAACGTCCTGGGTTCGATCGTCGGCTACAGCCCTTCGATCTGACAATGCCTGCACGCTGCCAACGTCCCCGCCTCCCCTCACATTGCGCGGACCTGCTTGCTGCTCCGTACGAAGTCCCGGACTGCCTGACATACACGACAACCTGGAAATACTAGCCGTGGCACCAAAGATAGTACCACAGTACTGGCCATCGATAAGCGCTGCTGCTGCCACTCGCGGACAAACAACACTAGCAACTCACTGGCACCAATAACACAAGAAGGAATCGAGACGTCACTACCGCTATTACACGACGTCAAGTTATGAACGGCAAGAATGCGAGCCGCACACGGCTCATAGAGTAAATGTGAACAGAAGCACCAAAGTAGAAATAGTTCCATCTGAATGCTCAGAGAGCAGTTTGCTAGCATTAAGATGTATAACTGCGGTATGTATCAGCTCAACGTGATTGTTAATTCAAATTTTAGTGTTCTAGTGTAGTAATATGTCTGGAATAACTTCCTTCCTGAGAGATATAGAACTTACAGACACTTTATGCAAGTGGATGTTGATTAAAAGTATTGGAGAATATTAAAAATTTGTGCCAGACCACGTTTAGAACCCGGGTCCCCTGCCTACTAAGGCAGATGTGCTGACCACTGCGCCATACGGACATAGTGGTCATCGCAACGGCACGGACTACCCTGGCAAGCCCCCTTTCTGACACAAATTTACGACCTAGCTACACACTACGAATGTAGTGCTCCTTCCCCATTGTCCTCATTACTCGCGGCACTACGCCGATTCCCGTACGAGTTCGAGCCTGTTGAGCATTCGCAGTGAAGAAATCACTGGCCACCCTATCCTTAATTATATACATGTGACTCCTATGTCCCAAACCACATATATATAATTTAATTCCCACTGTTTATTTATTAAATTGATGTGTGGCCCACAAGATCCTGCAATTTTCGCTATTCTATTTAACAGTTACTGAACGACTTCCACAGAATTTTCTAGCGTGAAAGTTGTTGAGATAATCATAATGGGCTTCAGATTATCTACGGGTTGCAAGTTCTTCGGAACGTCATCGATGAGTACAAACGTAAATATAAGGGAGGCAAATGCAGTGTTTCATTCTCTTTTCTCCGATTTTTCTATACGACTGACTGGGTCGATATCTATATTCGTTAGAATGTTTATCAATTTAGACGTTATAATTTGTCGAGTGTCTCCTCCTATTCATTGGTGCAAGCGAAATTGTTGTGCTTTGTGCCATCTCTTGGCGTATTTTTCCCTGTGAATAAACCTGAGAAAAGGACTTCATAATTTTTTTTGTAATATATGAGAAACATTGACTTTTTTCATGTTAAGAACATTGAGTAAAGATGAGAAAGAGATTAATCACAATTTATTATCTATGAAGACAATGATTAAAGAAGACAATATAGACCCTGTTAACTTTTATTTGTTCGATAAAGGAGAGGACATTGTACCTCACCGAGCTGTAACAGTGTAAGAAGATCTGTGATAAAAATAATTGAACATTATCTATTTAGAAGACAATTTGATACAAAACGTTACAATTACACTTCACACACAAACAAAATATGCAAGGGTGGTCCACTGACCGGGCCAAATATCTCACGAAATAAGCATCAAACGAAAAAACTACAAAGAACGAAACTCGTCTAGCTTGAAGGGGGAAACCAGATGGCGCTATGGTTAGCCCGCTAATGTCGCTGCCATAGGTCAAACGGATATCAACTGCGTTTTTTAAAAATAGGAACCCCCATTTTTATTACATATTCGTGTAGTACGTAAGGAAATATGAATGTTATAGTTGGACCACTTTTTTCGCTTTGTGATAGATTGCGCTGTAATAGTCACAAACGTATGATTACGTGGTATCACGTAACATTCCGCCAGTGCGAACGGTAAAATGGACCGTTTATCAATTGCAGAAAAGGTCGATATCGTGTTGATGAATGGTTATTGTGATCAAAATGGCCAACAGTTGTATGCAATGTGTTGTGTTGGCAGAAGAGCCAACACCGTGTTACTAGAGGAGGCCGAAATGCACGCGTTTTAGCTCACGCAGGCTGGCGTGAGGAGGGAAGGACTATACTGGCGTGAGGTCTAGAACATGACAAGGAATTAGAATTCAGAAAGCGGACGTAATTAGTTTGATACTTAAATTTAATCCATTAATGATCAACGTCGCTCTTGACGGTACATGAGTCACAATATCATCTGTTCAGAAGATCTAATAACTGAATATGGCGCCTAGCTAGGTCGTAGCAAATGACGTAGCTGAATGCTGTGCTAAACTGTCGTCTCTGCAAATGAGAGCGTCTGTAGTCAGCGAATCATCGCTAGCAAAGTCGGCTGTACAACTGGGGCGAGTGCTAGGGAGTCTCTCTAGACTAGACCTGCCCTGTGGCGGCGCTCGGTCTGCAATCACTGATAGTGGCGACACGCTGGTCCGATGTATACTCACGGACCGCGGCCGATTTAAAGGCTACCACCTAGCAAGTGTGGTGTCTGGGGGTGACACCACACTATGTATGCTGCTCGGTATCCTGGACGACATCGTCCAAGTGTCCGGACCGTTCGCTGGATAGTTACGTTATTTAAGGAAACAGGAAGTGTTCAGCCACTTGTGAAACGTCAACCACGACCTGCAACAAATTATTATGCCCAAGTAGGTGTTTTAGCTGCTGTGGCGGATAATCCGCTCATCAGTAGCAGACAAATTGCGCTAGAAACGGGAATCTCAAAAACGTCGATGTTGAGAATGCTACATCAACATCGATTGCACCCGTACCATATTTCTATGCACCAGGAATTGCATGGCGACAAGTTTGAACGTCGTGTACAGTTCTGCCACCGGGCACAAGAAAAATTACGGGACGACGACAGATTTTTTTGCACGTTCTCTATTTAGCGACGAAGCGTCATTCGCCAACAGCGGTAACGTAAACCGGCATAATATGCACTATTGGGCAAGGGAAAATCCACGACGGCTGCGACAAGTGGAACATCAGCGACCTTCGTGGGTTAATGTATGGTGCAGCATTATGGGAGGAAAGATAATTGGCCCCCATTTTATCGATGGCAATCTAAATGGTGCAATGTATGCTGATTTCCTACGTAAAGTTCTACCGATGTTACTACAAGATGCTTCACCGCATGACAGAATGGCGATGTTCTTCCAACATGATGGATGTTCGGCACATAGCTCGCGTGCGGTTGAAGCGGTATTGAATAGCATATTTCATGACAGGTGGATTGGTCGTCGAAGCACCATACCATAGCCCGCACGTTCACCGGATCTGACGTACTCGGATTTCTTTCTGTGGGGAAAGATGAAGGATATTTGATATCGTGATCCACCGACAACGCCTGACAACATGCGTCAGCGCATTGTCAATGCATGTGCGAACGTTACGGAAGGCACACTACTCGCTCTTGAGAGGAATGTCGTTACACGTATTGCCAAATGCATTGAGGTTGACGGACATCATTTTGAGCATTTATTGCATTAATGTGGTATTTACAGGTAATCACGCTGTAACAGCATGCGTTTCGAGAAATGATAAGTTCACAAAGGTACATGTATCACATTGGAACAACCGAAATAAAATGCTCAAACGTACCTACGTTCTGTATTTTAATTTGGAAAACCTAACTGTTACCAACCATTCGTCTAAAATTGCGAGCCATATGTTTGTGACTATTAGAGCGCCATCTATCACAAAGCGAAAAAATGATCCTACTAAAACATTCATATTTCTTTACGTACTACACGAATATGTAATAAAAAATGGGGCTTCTATTTAAAAAACGCAGTTGTTATCTGTTTGACCTATGGCAGCGCCATCTAGCGGGCCAATCATAGCGCCATCTGGTTTCCCCCTTCAAGGTAGATAAGTTTCGTTCTTTGTAGTTTTTTCGTTTGACGCTTATTTCGTGAGATATTTGGCCCGGTCACGATCAATGGACCACCCTATATACACTCCTGGAAATGGAAAAAAGAACACATTGACACCGGTGTGTCAGACCCACCATACTTGCTCCGGACACTGCGAGAGGGCTGTACAAGCAATGATCACACGCACGGCACAGCGGACACACCAGGAACCGCGGTGTTGGCCGTCGAATGGCGCTAGCTGCGCAGCATTTGTGCACCGCCGCCGTCAGTGTCAGCCAGTTTGCCGTGGCATACGGAGCTCCATCGCAGTCTTTAACACTGGTAGCATGCCGCGACAGCGTGGACGTGAACCGTATGTGCAGTTGACGGACTTTGAGCGAGGGCGTATAGTGGGCATGCGGGAGGCCGGGTGGACGTACCGCCGAATTGCTCAACACGTGGGGCGTGAGGTCTCCACAGTACATCGATGTTGTCGCCAGTGGTCGGCGGAAGGTGCACGTGCCCGTCGACCTGGGACCGGACCGCAGCGACGCACGGATGCACGCCAAGACCGTAGGATCCTACGCAGTGCCGTAGGGGACCGCACCGCCACTTCCCAGCAAATTAGGGACACTGTTGCACCTGGGGTATCGGCGAGGACCATTCGCAACCGTGTCCATGAAGCTGGGCTACGGTCCCGCACACCGTTAGGCCGTCTTCCGCTCACGCCCCAACATCGTGCAGCCCGCCTCCAGTGGTGTCGCGACAGGCGTGAATGGAGGGACGAATGGAGACGTGTCGTCTTCAGCGATGAGAGTCGCTTCTGCCTTGGTGCCAATGATGGTCGTATGCGTGTTTGGCGCCGTGCAGGTGAGCGCCACAATCAGGACTGCATACGACCGAGGCACACAGGGCCAACACCCGGCATCATGGTGTGGGGAGCGATCTCCTACACTGGCCGTACACCACTGGTGATCGTCGAGGGGACACTGAATAGTGCACGGTACATCCAAACCGTCATCGAACCCATCGTTCTACCATTCCTAGACCGGCAAGGGAACTTGCTGTTCCAACAGGACAATGCACGTCCGCATGTATCCCGTGCCACCCAACGTGCTCTAGAAGGTGTACGTCAACTACCCTGGCCAGCAAGATCTCCGGATCTGTCCCCCATTGAGCATGTTTGGGACTGGATGAAGCGTCGTCTCACGCGGTCTGCACGTCCAGCACGAACGCTGGTCCAACTGAGGCGCCAGGTGGAAATGGCATGGCAAGCCGTTCCACAGGACTACATCCAGCATCTCTACGATCGTCTCCATGGGAGAATAGCAGCCTGCATTGCTGCGAAAGGTGGATATACACTGTACTAGTGCCGACATTGTGCATGCTCTGTTGCCTGTGTCTATGTGCCTGTGGTTCTGTCAGTGTGATCATGTGATGTATCTGACCCCAGGAATGTGTCAATAAAGTTTCCCCTTCCTGGGACAATGAATTCACGGTGTTCTTATTTCAATTTCCAGGAGTGTATATACCACATAGGCGCTCCATAACATGGGGCCAGAAAAATAAAATTGGTCTGAATTTTGTATGTATGTTGTCATAAATTGTGCCATACTAATAAATATGTATTTTATTCATATACTTCGGCATTTAAATGAATTGAGAGGAAGGAAAGCAAAAGAAACAAAATCAAATTATCTAATAAACTGGAGTGGGCTACTTATACTAAACTGTGTCACAGTATTATATTAGGACATATATGAATGTGCTTACTTTCAGGTGCTTTATCAGTACATACACACAGCATATTTTTCGAACTGGCTACAGATAAACGCAGCACAAGTTACGTGCGAAATATGAGCTGTGAGAGAGCCTTCAACTGTTGCAGCGACTTTAAGAGCAGCTGGCAAACAATTCTGTGCAAATACTCAGTTATAAGCTCTTTTTTTTGTATTGTACGTGTATTGCGTGTGGAGTTTAATAATAGCTTAGCACAATGGTTAGGCCAGAGCGAAAGAAATTCCTGACGCTGAGCTGAATGACAGTGTGCAGGAAACAGATTGGAGAATGATTCAGACTGTACCGACAATTGCAATTGTCACATGGGAAGCAGGAACCCAAAATACAGATAAAACTATTCCGGATTAGAAACAGGACGAAATACACAAAGGAAATATAATTACTACGTGCAGTGTGAAAATGTTATCGATATTTCTGAGCAGGGAGCCATGTCAGCTGATCCTGTAACACAGAATGTACCACGAACAGATTTAATTACAGTCTTATTACAAAAACTGGATTTAAGAGAAAAGTAGTGTGAGGAGCGACAGGCTCTTGGGGAAAAACAACTCCTGATATTATTTGAAGAGGAACAAGATGTGAAACAGGCTTTATTAGAAGAAGAGCGAGATGCTGAGCAGGGGCTCAGGGAGAAGGAAATGATAAAACAACTAAATCAAGCGTTAACTGCCAGAGGCGAGGAGTTCTTGAAGACTAAATGTAGTCTTAAATGCTCGCGATAAAGCTCCCGTGGACAATATTAAGAAGGTTCTAGACAGTGTTCGCGGAGACATCACTAGTTTGCAGACTAACTGCAAAGACTTGCCGGATGAAGTGAAAAACTGACGGCAGATCTAAAGGAAATGAAAGTATCTCATGACACCTTAGAAGGTCAAGTGAAAAATGTCAGTTCAATTTTGGACGAAATGAGTACACACATGAGGGAGACTATCCAGGGGGAGGTAAAGAAAAAGGCAGAAAATGCCATAATAGTTGTAGGCCTTCGCAAAGGTGAAACTTGCCAAGGCTTATGTGAGGTGCTGACTAGTATAAGGGGAATCATATAGTCTACCTTCCCCATGTGGCAAGGTAACCGACAGATGCAGGTCGGGGAACCTGACAGGCAAACGCGTAACGAAAACAACGCAGAGAGAAATGATGTAAGACACACTGTTCCTCAGTATCGTAGTGCACCAAAGCACCCCCAATGTGTGAACCCGTGACTAGGGATGAAAGAGTGCCGTATGACAACACCGGCTATGACACAAACCGAAGTATATCTTACACGGAATCAAGTGTACCAAGTCTGACAGATTTAATGCAAGGGGAAAGTTTGATGAAACATCGCCATCAATGATGATAAAAAGAATGTCCACTCTGTGGTATTCTAAAGAATTTCTGAAGTGGTTTGCCAAAATCATGGACAGAAAGGCAGAAAATTCAGTTTGTCATCCCACATATAATAAGAGACGCTCGGGCACACCAAGTTGCAGAGACATGCAACACATTACTGGATTTTGAGAAATGCTTTTTAGGATGGTTCTGGTCTACATGTGTGCAGGAACGTCGTAGGAAACTTGCATACAGCTCAGTATTGATACCATCCTAAAGCGGGAAATCTCAGAAAATACTTCGAGTAATGTATTAAAGTGACCAGATAATGGGATGAACCGACCTCTCAGAATAATTAAAAGCTCGTCTTCCTATAAATATACGAGAGAAATTAGTGAGTGTTTCTGATACTGACCTGGAGAATTTCCAGTCAGAAATCGATTCCTTGGACCTCATACGGGAGGACGCCAAGAAATCTAACGACAACTGGAACAATGATAGTTACCGTAATAATGATAACCGCAGAAACAGCGGTTTCAGGCAAAATAACACCGGAAACAACGGTCAGAAAAATAACGGTAGGCCGAAATCTTGTAGCTATGGTAATAACTACCAAGTCGCCAATAACAACAGTGGAAACTACCAGAAAGATAGCAACAACAACTGTTATAGAAAAAGACGAAATGATAACAACAACCTTTAAAAAAATATGAGGACTGCAAACGGGTCCTGGCAGAATCCCGGAACCAGTGGTTGGATGCAATATACAGCGCCGCCACCGTAGCAGCCACAAAACGTGCAAATTAATCAGTTGTCGGCGATAACGTTGCCAGACAGTAGTCGACAGGAACACAAGCAGTCGCCGCAACCAGGTGCACCACCGAATCATACACAGCCACACAGTGTACGATTGTAGAGCTGACGGAAGCTGAGCAAAGTTCACATTCGCAGTCTTCAAACTGTTGGCGACCCTGTAGGCGTTCGTCATTCAGTCGCGGCACAGAATGAAGGCACAACACAACGACGCTTAGTCTTGTTGCGATACAATGACTGGTATGACTTGAGAATGGACTTGTCTCAGGAAACCCGTAATGTGCGAAAGATCAAGTGGAGATGGTATAAGAAACTGTTGATATGCAATTAGTTATAGACACAGAAGCGACTGTTTCAATTATGGATTATAGCTTCTTCCAACGTACCAGTCGCGTCAAGCGTTTGCCTATATTCTACGTACAAAATTGTAAGGATGTGGGGGCTATTAGTGCTAAAAGCCAAGTGATTTAAACACCAGGTCCAGGCCGACATCATTGTCGTAAAAGGAACCGTTTGTTGCACATTTGTATTAGTAAATAATTCGCGAGAGGGACGCACAGATCGACCTCTAACGCTGGCTTATTTGCATAAGAGACCATGGAGAAAAGATTGCACTGGATCTTGTAAAAACAATTGGTATTCACGTTATATACCACCATGGTGTAAAGGTAAAATGCGTACGACGGAATATTCTGTTTCAGACAAGGATGAACCAGACGAAGATAATTTGATATAGATGTGGCCCATAGAGAAGAAGACGTAATGTAGATAATTTAGCGCACGCTAAAATATCTACCTAAGCGTCGATCAACAACGTGAGCTAGTAAACTTACTCCACCATTACAAGGAAGTATTCTCGGAAAAAATCAGGACTGATACGAGGATACACGTACGGCATGCAAGTGTACGAACATTAGACCTATTGTCGTGCCGCGTATTCTGTGTTGTGATCTCAGAAAGAGGCAGGAATGAAAGAGTTACGAAAAATGCTATACTAAATGGCACTGTGTACAGGGCCATATAAGATAGTAAACATACCACATGAAGGTTGCTGTGTCCTGGAAAATCAAGACACATTGAAGGTAAAAGAACTTTACCGTCATGCTAATATAAAGCGATTTGTAGTTTGATAATCAACATTTCATTGTGATGCATGTAAACAGTAATAAGTAATTATTCTCTTGTTCCTAGTAAGTAAGTTTTATATTTATTAATATTATGTACGTAGTAAGTGTAAACTCATGTACAAATGAATATTCCTCAAATGTGCAAAACTTTAGACAAGTGTAAACGATCTCTTCAAGTATGCAAAACTTTGTGTACTAGAAACATTCGAGTCCATTAAGCTCTCTAAAGAACCTCGATTAAATGAATAATTTTACCTGTGATAAAACCACAGCCATTAACTTCATAAACTTAATATCCAACTTGTTTTTGTATGTAATTATGTCACTCTTTTTTGTGTATATGTATAAGGACTTGAATGTGTTTTGTAAGAAACTCATTATCCGAATATGAAATGAAAATATACTAAAGTCATACTGTGACTATGAATGTGTGTGCCACGTAGGCTAGGAGCATGTGAATTAGAGTTGCGGGTACCGATCGACGTTTAGCACTTTGTAGAGACACAATTCGGGACGATTTTTCCCGTTTGTTGCTTTGAGTCGTGTTTAGACTCGTTTAAGATCGCGTGTTTTACATTTGTTGCACCCGTGTGTTCTTCCTGTTAGGAAACAAATCCATGCCAAGAGGCCCTGTTTTTATCATGGATAGTGATGTGAGAACGCATCAGATGTAAATTTTGACAAGTTGTTTTGCCAGTCGCACACTAAAAGTAACATTAAAACTGAATACAGACTGTGCTAACGTGTGACAGTACCCATGTTAAAGTACGGAAAAAAGGAGAGGGCTTCCTTGATTTATGCTAAACATTAACTGTATATGAACGATCTTTGCAACGCAAACCTGTATGTGGACTGATAAAACATTCCGTATAAATACGATCAGTGATGAAATGAGACACTTGTTAGTGCCTTTCAGACTCTTTACAAGAATGAAAAGGCATTAGTTTATTAAATAACTACAGGAAAAAGTAGAAAAACAACTGAAACTAATGTAGGAATAAAATTGCTTAGGAAAGCGTGTGTAGTGTCAAACCTTATGGCACGCACCGTATCAGTGCAGCGGCCAACAATAAATGTTTTCAAGTCGTCGCCCCGTGGCAGCGCGCCGTAAAATACAATGAAATGTTGATGTAATGAAATGTAATTACGTACGTCGCCTGCAGACGATAAACAGTGAACTGTGGTGCAGTGTACATTATCATTTACAGTACTTCTGTCGGAATTAAGCTGGACTACTTAGTGAGCCAGCCGCTGTGGCCGAGCGATTCTAGGTGCTTCAGTCCGGAATCGCGCTGCTGCTACGGTCGCAGGTTCGAA
The DNA here is from genome assembly GCF_023864345.2 of Schistocerca serialis cubense. Taxonomy (NCBI): domain Eukaryota; kingdom Metazoa; phylum Arthropoda; class Insecta; order Orthoptera; family Acrididae; genus Schistocerca; species Schistocerca serialis. The sequence goes on from NC_064638.1 coordinate 301,192,405, forward strand.
TCCTGCCTCGGTCATGGATGTGTGTGATGTCCTTAGATTAGATAAGTTTACGTAGTTCTATGTCTAGGGGACTGATGATCTCAGATGTTAAGTCCCATAGCGCTTAGAGCCATTTGAGCCATTTGACTACGTAATGTCAACACAGACACAAACATTAACATACATAAACACCGTTCATCATAAGAATAAACCTGATGTAAACAAACACGAACGCGATGATTGGTCATCACCCGTAACTCTCGTACACTGGTGTTGTTCCACTCTTGGAAGTAGCTCCAACTTGCGTATTAGTTATCTTATTACTATGTCAATGTATATGAAACTTTAAGACATTCCTATGTATTAACAGCCATCAACGTTTTTCTTGATCATACTTTAGCTACGTAATTTTTATTTCAAAAACCGTGTATAGTCACTGTCTCTGTAAGAGCTATTTTGCTCTGATTGTCTCGCTGTTCATATGTACTGCGAAAATGGATGACACTGCTTCCTCCTTCGTAGTGAAACACGCCCGCAGCACACCGTGAATGGGTAGAAACAAGTTGTTCTTAATGTTTTCCATAACATTACGGAGAAAAATCAGCTTTGACTTTTTCGAGAAACACGATTTAATACATACAGGAAACGGTATTTCAGCTACATTTGTAGCGTAATCGGTAGCGTCGTAGGCAGACGCCTTCGGCACGCTAGCGGCACGGACGTCTTGTTTACGTCCTCGCTGCTCAGCTTGCGCGCGGAGTTGTTTACGTGATTCTGCCGCCTTAGCGCGGTATATTTCCTTCGAACGAGAATGACTTATGTCCACAGAAAATCGACACTTAAGATTAGCTTTTCACCTGAATATGTCCGACCAAAAGCACTTGACATCGAACATTTTATCGGAGATGAAATCAAGACTGATTGCAACGATCTTGTTGGCATTCACCTCTCTATAGTGTTTAGCGTGGTATGCGTGAAAATGGTTAAGGAAGATATTTGTGACAAAATTCTAAGTGCAACTCGAAGTGGTCTTAAGATCTGTCACTCTGATGAACACATCGGTGACGTAACTGTGGAACATGCGGGACTTGGAATGCGTACGATACGTGTATTTGAACTCCCTATCGAGGTGCCTTCAGAGGTAGTGGTATCTGCAGTCCGTCCATTTGGAAAGGTGATTAGTCATACAGCTGAAAAGTGGATTCATTTCACTACATACCCGGTTCTCAATGGAGTACCACAGATCCGCATAGAGTTAACCAAACACGTGCCGCCCTATTTATATATTGATGGCTGCCGTACAATTATAATTTATGATGGCCAGTCGGAGACATGCTCAGGATGTGGCAAAGGAGGACACCTCTGTTCGAGCTGTCTGAAACACAGAATCACACAGTTACCACCTGGGGATCTGCATGCCACGACCGCTTCAACGACGCTCCCGCTGACGTTTCTCGAAGTTCTCCATAACGACCCCCGACCCCGATTACCACTGGCTCCTACTACTGAAACATCGTCGTCTCCGTTAATGCCTCAGGTGGTTGCGGACGGACCGACGCTCTTGCCTCCTCCACCTGTCACATGCAATGGTGAGCTATCTCTAGTCTCCAGCGCAGTGGATGGCCCTTGACTCCATGGTTGTGCCTACCGATGCCTTTGTGCCTGACCATGAGGATCCCCAGGCGTCTTTGGACACTGAAGATCACGTGCGAAAGCAACGGTCACCGAAGAGACGTCGGACATCTGCAGGACGCAGTCTCAAGACGATGAGAATCATAACTCTCAAGATGTTCGCGCGATGGACGATTCCGTGGTGGAAGCACCAGCCTGCCCCCTGCAGGAGGTACAACCATCTTCACAAGCACCAGGCGTTGTACCTAAGGACGTTGAACAGCAAGTGAGCCAGCACCACTCTTCCACCGGCGACGTAAGGCCGCCTGCGGTCTACACAGGTATTCCACTCCACCCACCTCTGTGTGGACTGACGATGTAGACTACGAAACACCCACCGTTGTCACAGCAGCGACTGCTGCTGCTCCAACCAACGACTGATAATCGACAGGCTTACTGGATGGGGTAGTTTACACTCACTCGGGCACGACCAATCGACGGGAATGGTCGCGATTGTATTCCGAAATGGTCGCTCCTTCGTTTGTAGGTCGCTAAGACCATATTATTCTTGGCGGTGACTTCAGTTGTGTGTTATCCCAGAAGCACCAACATCCTCGATTCACCACATTGGGACCACGTGCATGGTGATCGACCTGGATATTCGTACGTCACCTGCCATTTAGATGGTGGTCTTAACCGTGTCTACGTTTCCTGAGGAATCGTGACTGTCACGATTGACTCTGAGTTATGGCCTACTGCCTTCTCGGACCATGTTGCCTACGTTTGCACTGTTTCACTCCAGAGGCAGAAAGTGCGTCGCGGTCGAGGCCTGTGGAAGCTGAATGTCGTCCATCTCAAGCATCCGGAATGCAGGCAGGTCGTCGAAACGACGTGGATCAACTGCGTGAGACGCCTTCCAGGGTAACCTTCAACACTCCGGTGGTGGCTCGGCTGCACCAAGTCTGCTTTACGTCGTTCGATGATGAATTACGGCCGCGAAAAAATGCTATGGCAACGAAATACCGTGGAATACTATTTCACAATTCTCTGCGAACTCTCAAGCCAAGCCCCCTCTGATAAACGACAGGTTGAAATTCAACGGAATAAGGTGAAGATAATTTCTCTTAAGCGTCACCGTCTTGAAGACATAATCGTAGCCGCAAGATGTCGCCACTGCGTGGTAGGAGAACCCGTCCATGCATCACATTATTCGAGAGTAGCAGCGGTGTCGGAGAAAGCTGATCGGCGCCCTCGACATGCCACATGGTCGCCACTTGACGTCCCAGAATAATATCATAGACCCCTTTGTGGATGACTACAAACAGTTCCATGCAGCAGAGGACCAGAAAATGGCGGTAACGACTGATGCCCTCCGTTCCTTGACACGTAGCCTTGACCGGGCTGCTGCGATGATTCTCACAGCAACAATTACGGCTGATGACGTCGTTGATTCTCTTCATAAGGGTGCGGCGAACAAAGCCCCTTGTCCTGATGGGTTTCCGCTGGAGTTCTACCGCACATTCCACGACATCATGGGCTCACTCTGGACAGCAATGTATGAAGAACTGATGAACCCTGACCTTCCCCTCCCTCCCTAATTCGTAGGAGGCTTGTTTATTCCCGTCACCAAGCCGTCGGGATGATGGAGTTGGAGATTAAGGGCCGTAAACCATTGTGACTTCAAGATTTTGTCCCGGATTCTTGCCTCTCACCTTCGGCACGTCATCCCTCAAGTCATTTTTCTGGATCAAACGTGCTTTGGTGGTGACAGTAACATACAGACAGCACTCAGCGCTTACCGTGACGTCATAGCTCTAGTCACGACCTGTCGCATTCGTAGTGCCTTAGGACAGTGGACTTCGACCACACCTTTGATAGAGTGAATCATGACACTATAGAAAACGTAATCCGACGGATGGCCTTCCCCCACAGATTTATACGCATCGTCTTACGGCTCCTCCCTGATGCCACGTTGCGAGTGCTGCTCAATGGCCGCCTGGCAGACCCTATTAATACCATGCGGTTAGTCCGTCAAGGATGTCCGCTGTCGATGCTCATTTTCGCCATCGCCCTTGAGCCACTGTTACACGTTTCGGGGAGCCGGTTGACAGGGATAATAATGAGGGGTATACTTTCGTCCACGCACCTATGCAGATGAAGTGGTGTTCTTGGTTCTATCGGATGATGAAGTGCGAGAGGCACTGGCATGGATCAGTCAGTACGGGACTGCTGTGGGCAGCCGTGTGAACCTGACGAAATCTAATGTTCATCGGTAGATGTCTTCCAGCAGAATGTGTGGCTCCATTGCCGTTAGTGGGCATGCTAAAATGTTTGGCGACCACCTTCACGCGAGATATACAGCGCACGATCTCATTTAATTATAAACACCAGCTTCAAGCTATCCGCACGAATGTTCGAGGCTAACTCCTGAGAGCATTGGACATGTAACAACTGGTGGATTTTGTTAACACTCATCTAGTCTCGCGACTACCCCATTTAGCACAGATTTTACAGATGCCAAAGGCAATGGCACATAAACTGCCGGTGGCGTTCGGCTACATTGCAAGCGCGGATCTTCAAATCCGCTACGAGACTCTGACACTTCCTCCTCTAGATAGCGGCCTCGGCCTTGTCAACGTCCAGGCGATGGCAGCTGCCCTTTATGTAAGTACGATGGTTAAATCGTGGACCCGCCGCCGAACCGGATTATCGGGAAGCCTGATTGATGACATGGCCCCTCCCTCTTGAGTGGCACCCGTTGCAGTCGCCCACATTTCTTCCTCTCACACATGCCGATGCCGACTTGCCTAGTACCAGGAACCCTACAGCACGTGATGTTTACCACCCAATGATGAGAAATCGTACTCGGAATGTTGTGGAAAGCCGATATCCTACCATCGCATGGCCCGTAGTTTATCGTTCTGTGCCCAATGTCCTCCTCGACCCGAGCACTCGCGCTGTCTGGTATCTGGTCGTTAATCGAAAATACCTGACAACTTCGTCTACATGCCATAAAAATGACAGATTCGCCACTGTGGCCTCCTTGTCACATGCTTGACACGGATGAACATCGACTGATGTGTGGATCTTCTGAAGAGGTGTGGCAACTGATTCAGAAGATGCTTGCCTTTCTTCTACGTACGGCTCCCCATGCCATTACACCGAAATCACTTCTGTTCCCAGATGAGACTTATTTGCCTGGTACGAAGACCAGTGCTGTGATCTAGATAAAATGCCTTTCGATCTTTTATTTGTTCCGTAACGGTCATAAGATTGTTCTTGATTTTTTGACGTTCCTGCAAGATCACTTTACTTTTCTTGTGCACCATCCGCAATACCGTCAGGTATGAGAAGATGATTTCAGTGTGATTGTGTAATACCAGGACTCGCTCCAATGTACCGGCAAGAAGCAATATTCTTCGCAAATACGTTTCTGGAACATGCCTGACTGCCTTGAGATTCAGAGTGCGTCTACCCACAAGTTTGTGGCATGCGGATGCCATTTTGTTTGTTCTGCCAGGATGGCGTTTTCTTTAATTCCATTTATGTTTTGTTTGCTACTGATGCTAATTACGCACCATTATTTTTCGCCTGGAGGGCGTCCTATGTGATCTAAGCAAACAAATATTTGGTATGTTATATGATCTGAAAAGAAAAACTGATCTTGGTAAAGTATATTTATTTATGTTTTCAAGACATGTTTTTTTATTTTATGAAGAAGACCGTCAATTATTTTAGAGCATCAGAGATTTTTATTTGCTTTGTCATTATCTAAAACATTTTACTCATGAAGTAGGCATAAAAATAGAAAAGAAAAATTTCATCGAATAACCCTACCCACACTTATTTTTCTCTTCTTACGTAATTATTATGACTATGCAAAAAAATAGAAAAAATAAGTTTCATATCAGCGCACAAAAAAAGATAGCCAAGTGGTAAGGCGACCGCTCATGATAAGCGGCAAAATCCGCGTTCGAGTACCGGTGTGTTAAAAAGAAAAAAAAAAAAAAAAAGGAAAATAGGTTGATAATAGATTGGACTGGGGGCGGCGGAACGAATCACTTTGTGATCTATAATTCCTTTTTTGTTAGGTTTGAATACCTAAATCATTTAAATATCAAACATGTGGTAATTAACTCACACCTAAGTATAATTTTTTCAAGAAAAATTCACGTCTTCTAGTTTCTAATTACATATCACACGCAGAATTCTGATTATCATTGCAAATGCACATTCTTAATTATCGATACATTATCAAAGATTTTGAGGTTAAAAAAAACATGACACAATTTTTTTCCCGAATATGCCCATTGTTTTAAGGGACAGATGTAGTCTCACACTAGCAAGAGTGATAAGCGTCTTGTAAACATGGAAAACAAATTTCACGGAGTCGAGAATACTGTACAAATGCTGCATTTTTACAGTTGTCACCTTAACACTGAAATCTGAACACAATAGAATTGATCTGGAGCCAAGATAAGGGATATGTCACGAGAAATAATAAGACATTTATTTGACAAACTTATGGAACTAATCCACGAAGCTTTGTGACACGTGACACGTCACTGCTAAGCGATGGCGAAATGCAGAAAAGCACGTCATAAAAGAGGAGGAGGAAAAGTGGACTTTTTGGTGGACTGAGAATTCTATTGCTGATCGCCTCGTTATCAACGTAGCAGCAGTGAAATGTGTCGCATTCCTCGGAGTCCGATATGGAAGAAGTTCGGAGGTTACCAGACGAACGACTGAAATACCTTCAGTGGCTTCAATATTTAACTACATGGTGAAGCCCATCAGTGTGCTTTTATGCAGCACATAGCTCACGCATAAAAATTAGCCTTGTTAAAGTCACGACTTTTCATCACTCTCGTTTCCAATTAGAGTTCTATGTTAGCTAAGATCGAGTCCATGTAATATTTTCCAGCAGATCACCTAAGAACCGTATCGCCTGAGTTTTATCATTATTTCCTTCTGTTCAGAAATTAATTGACATTCTCTGTTTTATTGTTCTTTGTTTGTCTCTTTTTGCGTATTCATTACAACTATTCACATCACTGCATGTTGGTTGGACAAGGTGACTGGCCATTGCTTTCCGTGTTAAATGTGCTGCTAAAGCTGTTTTCCCGTCTTGTCGCTGAGTCGCTATACATGTGACGCACAGCCTAAAACGGATCTTCACTATCGTACTTGACTGTACTCGGGACAGCTTGGTTTATGCACCACGTGAAACGAAATGCAATGAGGTTCCAGTAAACGCGGAAGAATACTTCGTGTAATTTTTACGTGAGGTTCGTTCTTATTATGAACGGATATTGCGAGCGAGTGAGGTGAGAATCGAAACAAACACTAATACCCTTCCTTGAAAGCTAGCAAAGTATTATTTGTGTGAACTGATTACGCTTCTTGTTTTTTTTCATACAGTTTGATGGTGCGAGCTCCATAGCAAGCTGCAGCTGGACTTAATGGCGCGGAGAGCATCTCGGGTTGCTGCCATCCTTTTCTCGCAGCCGGATCACATCTGCAACCGCCGACGGCGCGTTACAGATGGGCGTGCGACGTGAGCTGTCTATCGAGACACCGCGTAACAATGTAAAGCAAGGATAAAGACTGAAAATTCAACGAAAGCACTACTCAATTGCCATACTAACTTAACATTTATTTTCACTTCGAGTGTATCCAGAACACTATAAACAAACCTGAACTGATTCTTAACCCCAAGTATACTACTTTTCAAATGTATGACAACTTTTATGCAAAATATTAGACTGAATTGATGATCTTCAATGAATTTTGTAAACTGATTTAACGATCTGATGTTTTTCAATTACTTTTTGTAAATTACAAACAATCCTATATGCAGGATGAGTCACTAAGTATTGCCACCCAGAATAACTTCGAAAGTATGATAATAGCTGAAATGTTTGTGGAACAAATGTCGCATAAGACTTAGGGACCATAATATGACGTTGGTTTTTTGCTGCTAGGTGGGGTCGCTTCCGAGATACGAAGGTCAGCTTTGTTTTTTGTTTTAAATGGGATGCTATAGTTTGCTACTTATTTTCTGATAGCGGCTATCGAGACAAATCCATTGATGCGTAACAGTAAGGTCTTTGAAGGCCAGCTAAGGTCAAAAAGGTGGCATGAACGTGCATTTACAGAAGATGTTCGAAGTGATGACGATTGGTATCAATGAAGTGCTGCAATCTTCTCAATATGGACTGAGTGGTATTTTTTATCACTTCGGCACTTATCGAAGCACAAGGTCTGATAATTCTCCCTCGTATATCGTGCAAATAGTAAATATTCGCCGAATACGGCGTACCCATCTAACGTGCCATTGACATGTAAACACCATTCGACGGTTTCGCAATACAACACTAATAGGAACGGTGAGACTAGTACCGTCGAATCAAGCGAATGTGAATGATGTATCCCTCCGAAGAACAATTCAATAAGATTCTCATTTACGGCTGCGGCAAGTTGCACACCAAGAACCGTGGTCGGAGAAGGTATGGTGTGGGATTCTGAAAGACAGAATTATAAGCCCCTATTTCATCGAAGGAAACCTTAATTGCAGGAAGTAAACCACACTCCTGCAACAAACATTAGGTCTGTTACTGGAGGAAATACCTTTAGGAACAAGGAACAGAATGTGGTATCAACACGATGGGTGTCCGGCACATTTTTCGCTGATGGCTAGAAATGAAAAGAGCGAAATGGAAAGAAGGGAAAAGATTCCAGCAATTCATAGTCATGCGCATCGTGTTGTCAAGATGCGGCATGAAAATCAGAGTCTGGGCCAATCAGAAGGCGATATAGGGCGTCTGCAATGCCATGCTTTGCTGTAGGTCTGTACACAATTTCATACTGACACTGCGAAAGCAACGAAGTCCAATGGTGTAATTTTTGAGCAGTGCGTGCAGGAAACGGCTTTGACGATGAAACCAGGTCTGTAAAGGCTTGTGATTTCTCACTAAAAAGAACTTGCGACCATGCAAATAGTGATGGAATCTTGTCACACCATACACAACACTGAGAGCTTCTTTATCAATTTGTGAGTAATTGCACTGAATTTGTGTTAACAACTTGAGGCAAATGCAAAGGGTCTGTCTTGTACACCAATTCTGTGCGAAAGCACAGCGCCGATTCCGTAGGAGGAAGCGTTGATTAACAAAACTACTGGCTTGGCAGGTTCAAAATGTACGAAACATCTGCCAGTGATCAAAGCATTTTTGAGTTTCTGAAATGTGTCTTGACAACCTTTCGTACCAACAAGAGGTACATTTTAGATACGCAATGGAGCCGTGATCTGTCCGGCGTTTGGTATGAACCGAATGTAGCATGTCGCCTTGACTAGCACTGACTGCAAGTCAGACATATTGCAAGGAAGAGGCAGGTCACAGATTGCAGGCAAATGAGATTGGAGAGGGAGCACACACTGAGTGTTTATCACATCACCTAAGTACGTACTGTAGCTCTGTTTGAAAAGAGGTACACTTTTCGATTCAACACCTGAGTCATGCTTCTGACAACACTCGAAAGAGATCGAATTGGCAATGTGTTCCTTTGGTGTACGACCTGATACGACAATATCGTCTAGGTAGTTGGAACAAATTGGCACTTCTGCACTCAGCTGTTCCAAGTAACGTTGAAAAATGACGGGCACGGAAGCACTGCCGAAAGGCAAACGCAAATACTTGAACAGTCCTAAGCGTGTATTTACAACAAACACTTTCTGTGATTCTTCATCCAATGGAATTTGCAAGTAGGCATCACGCAATTCTATCTTAGAAAAGTAACGTCCTGCACCAAGCCTGTCCAACAGTTCCTTGGGGCGAGGTAACGGGTAAGTGGGTTCACTGTAGACTTGAAGTCAACACAAATACAAATGCGACCTGAAGGCTTAGACAACAAAACGAAAGAACTGGCCCACTGACTTGCTTGAGTAGGAGCAATTACAACATTATCTTGTAATTCTTTCAATTCACCGGCTACTACGTCTCTTAAAGCAATTGGAAAGGGGCGGGCCTGGAAAGACTTAGGCTCTGCATTGTCTTTCAATTTAAAATGCGCTACAAAGTTACGAGTACTAGCTATTCCCATTCCTTCTGAAAATAATTCAGGAAATTCTTTAAGTAAGCTAGCAACACTGTCTTTTGGTGTAAAATCCGATACTGAAAGTACCTTGACGTGTATGCAAATCCAAACAAATCAAAGGCATCTAAAGTGGTAAGAAGAAGAAGGGGGCGGGGAGGCAAAAACTGCAGGATGAGACTAAGGTTTGGTGGAAGTAAGCAGGTACAGATGGATGTACGTTGCAGTAGCTATGCTGAGAAGAGGCGTCGAATACTGCATCAAGTCAGCCTCAGAACTGAAGATTGCAGCATCAGCAACATGATTAAAATACAGACATGAATAATATGACTGCCATTTATATCTCCGGGTCCTTGCATCTACATCCGCACGACTTTTTTTACAATTCACACTTAAGTGTCTGGATAAGGGTTCATGGAACAATTTTCACACTTATCTACCTTTCCACTCTCGGGCAACGCGCGGGAGAAACGAACATCTAAATCTTACCTGCGAGCTGTGATTTGTCTTATTATGATGATCATTCTTCCCTAAGTAAGTGAGCGTCAAAAACTATTTTTGAATTCGAAAGAGAAAATTGCAGATTGAAATTTCGTGAAAAGATCTCGTCTCAACTAAAAGGTCTTTGTTTTCATTACCGTTACCTCAACTCGCCTATTTATCACTGATCCTCCACTATATCGCGATAATACAAAACGAGCTGCCGTCTTTGAACTTATTATATGTCCTCTGTCAATGCTGTCTGGTAAGGATCCCATAACGCACAACGGTACTCTAGCAGAAGATAGGCAAGCGTAGCCTAGGCAGTCTCTTTAGAGTATTTTTTGCATCTTCTGGGTACCCTACCAGCATAACAAAGTCTTGGGTTGGCCTTCCCTACAAAACTATATATATCACATTTTCAGTTTAGACTGTGTAATTTTTACCCCTGGGGTTTTAGCTGATTTAGTGTGATTTATTGTGCAACGGAAAATTGACGAATTCTTTTCGGTAATGTAGATGACCTCGCATTCATTATTTTGGGTCAGTTTCCACTTTTTACAACGTACAAATCTCTTGTCTAAATCATTTTGCTATTGATTTCCGTCTTCTGATGAATTTACTAGGCGACAAATGACAGAATCATCTGTTAACAGTCTAAGATGTCTGCTACCATTGTCTCCAAAATTATTTATATACACTCCTGGAAAAGGAAAAAAGAACACATTGACACCGGTGTGTCAGACCCACCATACTTGCTCCGGACACTGCGAGAGGGCTGTACAAGCAAGGATCACACGCACGGCACAGCGGACACACGAGGAACCGCGGTGTTGGCCGTCGAATGGCGCTAGCTGCGCAACATTTGTGCACCGCCGCCGTCAGTGTCAGCCAGTTTGCCGAGGCATACGGAGCTCCATCGCAGTCTTTAACACTGGTAGCATGCCGCGACAGCGTCGACGTGAACCGTATGTGCAGTTGACGGACTTTGAGCGAGGGCATATGGTGGGCATGCGGGAGGCCGGGTGGACGTACCGCCGAATTGCTCAACACGTGGGGCGTGAGGTCTCCACAGTACATCGATGTTGTCGCCAGTGGTCGGCGGAAGGTGCACGTGCCCGTCGACCTGGGACCGGACCGCAGCGACGCACGGATGCACGCCAAGACCGTAGGATCCTACGCAGTGCCGTAGGGGACCGCACCGCCACTTCCCAGCAAATTAGGGACACTGCTGCTCCTGGGGTATCGGCGAGGACCATTCGCAACCGTCTCCATGAAGCTGGGCTACGGTCCCGCACACCGTTAGGCCGTCTTCCGCTCACGCCCCAACATCGTGCAGCCCGCCTCCAGTGGTGTCGCGACAGGCGTGAATGGAGGGACGAATGGAGACGTGTCGTCTTCAGCGATGAGAGTCGCTTCTGCCTTGGTGCCAGTGATGGTCGTATGCGTGTTTGGCGCCGTGCAGGTGAGCGCCACAATCAGGACTGCATACGACCGAGGCACACAGGGCCAACACCCGGCATCATGGTGTGGGGAGCGATCTCCTACACTGGCCGTACACCACTGGTGATCGTCGAGGGGACACTGAATAGTGCACGGTACATCCAAACCGTCATCGAACCCATCGTTCTACCATTCCTAGACCGGCAAGGGAACTTGCTGTTCCAACAGGACAATGCACGTCCGCACGTATCCCGTGCCACCCAACGTGCTCAAGAAGGTGTAAGTCAACTACCCTGGCCAGTAAGATCTCCGGATCTGTCCCCCATTGAGCATGTTTGGGACTGGATGAAGCGTCGTCTCACGCGGTCTGCACGTCCAGCACGAACGCTGGTCCAACTGAGGCGCCAGGTGGAAATGGCATGGCAAGCCGTTCCACAGGACTACATCCAGCATCTCTACGATCGTCTCCATGGGAGAATAGCAGCCTGCATTGCTGCGAAAGGTGGATATACACTGTACTAGTGTCGACATTGTGCATGCTTTGTTGCCTGTGTCTATGTGCCTGTGGTTCTGTCAGTGTGATCATGTGATGTATCTGACCCCAGGAATGTGTCAATAAAGTTTCCCCTTCCTGGGACAATGAATTCACGGTGTTCTTATTTCAATTTCCAGGAGTGTAGATTAAGAACAGTTACGTGACTGGTTCACTTCCTTCGGAAATGCCAGATAACAGTTTGCTTTACGCAATGTCTTTAAGTCAGTTACTGCGAACTGCAACCTATCTCATAGAAAATCACAAATCAGTCACGCAATATGCTAACTGATAGGCATGCTGTTTGATTAGAAGCCGCTTGTGAGGAACGATGCTAAAAGACTTCTCCAAATGAAGACAAAGGAATCTATCTGAGGTCCCCTCTCGATAGCTCTCATTACTTTGTGAAAGTAAAAACTTAGTTGTTTAACACAAGTAACACATTTTCTGAATCCGTGCTGACTGTGTGTATCAATAGACTTTTTTCCCGAGGCAATTCATATGTTTCGGACATAGTACTGCATCCATAAATCTACTATTAACAGGGTTTCTAGTCATTGTCATTGAGAGGTAAATGGGACATTGACAGGCTGACTGTTACGAGAACACGCAAGTGCCCGTCATTCATCATGTCTGAGGCACAGGTAGGCGTGCTCTTCCGGTGGTAACGGTACTCCACTCCCACCGGAGCCTTGATTATGCGTGTGGAAAGCGAACGATTCGTCAGTGTCCAGTGCCACTCGGTTCTACCGTCGAACAAGGGTGTACACTGGAGGCACCGGAACAGAAGACAAGCAGAATGATCATTACGTACCAACAGTAAAAATGTTGCCTTATATTGTGACATGAAAACGTCTGTACGTTTATTACACCAATAACCAGTTAACTTTCTTATGTGAAAAAATACAATCGAATATGAATTGCTAATAACTACGAGGCTAATAACGCGAAAACACACAACTGATAAACCATGTCTCTTTGAGTTTGTAGATCAGTAATTACTTTGTGTGTGACGTCACGTACCAGTGTAGGCATGTGCGCTTGATTATTACATACCAGCTTTGTGAAGAGCTATGAACTGATCTAGCATAAAGACGACTTCCACTAGGACACTGGTTCGAGTGTCATTGTGAAGAGCTTACGGAGCTCTACTGCGACCAAATGTGAGTTAAGTAAAGTATTGGCGGAATACAAGTGACAATCAGTGTTAATTGAAAATTGCAAATAATGAAACATGTCGTCTCATACGATTCGCAAACATTCTCGAAATTACAGAAAATGCAAATCAGGAGAAAGTTCGCATCGAAAGGATTACAAGAAGCTTAAAAACCAGTGCGGACCGAATGCGAGAGCTACAACATCGCCGAAGAGAAATGGGAAAAGAAACAAAAATAAAAAAAGCAGCAAAATGATTACGTAGATGGGCATGCAGCGGCAAGTGCAAACAATCTACGTACAACGCGCAGCCGTCGTTGGAGAGCAATACAGAAAGAGAAAAAAAAACAATGGTAATATAAACATAGATAGCAAAGTGACAGCGACAGACGAGTAAGTGTCGCAACCACTTGATATTGTCGTATTGTCAACCGACGCTACATGCGATGAACTTGTGATTTATACCTTCTGCTTTCATTATGGTACTCTGTGTGACCATTGTATTAAAGAGATTGATAAAGAAATAACATGTTAACACGATGAACTTATTATGAGTTTCTCCCGATTTTTTCGCGAAAAATCTACTTTGCAAACTAGAAAGGCGCTCTTGGCAATTTTTTTGGTGCTGGTAATCGTCACACTGCTTCTACTAGATACAACCCTAGTTAGAGCCACAATAAAAAGCTTTGACGCTGAGAGAGGATTATTGTGCATGGCGGGCGCACGGTTTTTAACGAAGCAAGCAAAACAGCGCATGAAAAGGGGAATTTAAGTTTAGTTTGTACTTAATTGTGAAATTTGTGCAGATAGTGCACTTAACACAGAATTACAGTTCCTGATTTGCGTAGCATTTTTCCGTCACTTTGCAGCTACGTCTGTTAAAGCATTTCACTGGGTTCTCTTTACAACAGAGCAAGGATTTTTGAAGCAGAGCGCTAGTAAACGACGGCCAAGGTAGCTTGCAGAGGGGCTAGCATTTACACTATGGCTACTAGCAACTGCAGGCATTATGTTAGTAATTGTTTCGAATATCAATAGCTGCTACATCCCTGATAGTTGGTGACGTCTTCAGTGATAAATGCCAAGCACTTAACGGATTTTATTAAAGTAGATATACGAAACATAATGTCAATAAGATAAGAGTAATGAAACGTGAAATAATCATACAACGTATCATATGGACTACTGATAAAATGACCTACATATGTTACTAGAGGACATATAGTGTGAACTGGATACACTGTGTAATATTGCTACATGAATTGTGCTATGTTGAAATCGGGTGCTAATAGTAGAATAAAAGCGGGTTAAAAGCTGTGAGCTGTCTGGGGAGAAGTTAACCGTGAATTACTGCGCAACTGTTTCACCAGGTAACTAGTCTAGGTTTACCACATTACCAATCAGACTAACATTGATTATAATCTTTTACAGTCATACAACAACCGGTAATATATCTATATATAAAAAGGAGAATTTAAATAAAAGGAAAGAAATCAGTTTATATTTGGAAATTTATTTTAAGATTGTTCATTGAAATTTCAGCATATTATACGTGAGTTATAACTGAGCTGGTGCCTTGTTTAAGGATTGTAAAAATGTGAGATTTTAATCTTACGGAACACATCAAATATGGAGCCAAGATTGGGAGACTGCATACAACCCTGCATTCACAAAACAACACCCAAAGAACGTTGAAACATAAGCAAGAAGAAATTAACCACAACCAACAGATTCAGTTTTCACCCAAAGAAATTACGTTCGTAACACAATCCTGTCCGTCATGTAATTACCACACACTGGTATACTAAATTCATATTAACTCTTTGTGAAATCTTCCGAAAAAGAATAGCTGAAGGCTACTTTGATGATTACACCACATGCTCCACGTGGTCAACTTGGTTTACAGAAAGCGTATAACTCCACAGTAATTTTGATAATTAACATAAATTCGATCGAAAAGCAATTGACAAAAGAAAAACCTTGAACTGGTTACTAACGTCTTACTATTGACCTGATGGGTCAAACAGTTATATAAGCACGTGGTACTGGTCTCGCAAAGTACACTCCATGTGGGTTGAACATAAAGAAAAGCATAAAGAAAAGTTGCTATATTGTAAAATATTGTCAAGACGAGACGTTATAATCACACAAGCATTCACATTTAAGATTGATGAACTTAGTTAGAGTTACTGATCAACACGTGGTTCCACTTTACTCACAAAGTAATGACAAAGCAACTACCCCAAAATAATCTGAACTTCACACGAGAATTACACTACGCTGCAATTTAAGATAACCTTAGATATTTTAGAGCTAAACCCAAAATAAAGATGATTAAATTTTCAGTTAGGCTGAACTTAACAAATCCATTGTCCTATGGCTTAGCCGGAGATCTTACCACTTCAGACGCTCGCCACCGCCAGACTGCAACTGCCTACTGCCGAGCGTGCTTCCTGAGGGTGTCTCACAAAGACAAACGGAAGTGGCCAGAGGGGCAGCTTCCTATACCAACATGACAACGGACGGACAGAACCATACTAAGGATAGAAACCTCTTTGCTTTTAGGAAGCGTAGCTACCTGTTCCGACGTTGGTCCTACTGTTCTCTAGCAGACAGGCTTGTCTGCTACCCTCAAGCATGCAACTACAAATACATTTGCTCATTCATACTCTCACACAGAAGGGAAGGGGGATGACAGTATCTTATCATATACAGTATATAAAAGAAAGCGGATGTAGGTTCCGTATGAGACTGTGTGACATGAATTACATATAAACTGTGTTTTAAAGTGTAGTAGTGTGACAGATCGTTCTTGTTTACATGTAAAGGTAACACGTTCCACTACTCAGTCTCCTCCCAGATAGTCAGAAACGCCACAGTAAATTTAGAAGAGGAATTTATTTCATAAATGACAACAGATTTAAGAAATCGAACATGAAAGGAATCCAACAGAGACCTTTCATAACCCCAACGCTCCGGGAAAAGACTGTGCAGGGAATTTTCTGGCCATGCTAGGACATTCCCAAGCAGGCTTCTCACACCCTACTTAAACCAAAAGTGTAAAGAAAAGGCAAAAGGTCACCAGCTACTTGCTAAAACACAATAATTTCAACAAATCTTTAAAATCTACTAATTTCAAACAAACAAAAAAAAAACACAATTTTGACACCTATTTAAAAGATAGTGTAAACCTAATTCGGTCAGCAAGTAAAAACAATGGTTCCTGTGTCATTAATATGAAAACAATTTCTGGTTGTTACCCTTATGGAGTTCACCAGTATTTGCTCATTGCAAGAGCCAACTGATCACAGGCAAATTTATGACTGTTTATTAACAAGCAAAATTTATGAAAATAGCAAAGGTGCCACAGCAATTAAAAAAGAACATGAAATAACATCAGTATTATAAAGCAGAACATTACAATGCTCAATCCGCAAAAGCAAAAAATTGATAAGAAAAAAAACATGTTTTACAAAGTGGTTATCGCAAAAAAAAATTCTATATCTTATAAAACTAATAATTTGTAGAATTAACATAGCTATGTGCCATTAATTTAATCACTCTCCTATATTTCAATTAGCTAGCAAACAATGAGCACTGTGTCATTATACTGAACTTCAATAATTATGTGATTGTTACCCTTAAGGGGTTCCTCACAATAAATATGCCCCATGCAAAGGCTAATCGATCACAGTCCAATGAGAATGAATAGCAATCTGACTGATAAACTATGCAATGCCACATGAATGAATTTACGAAACAAAATAACACAAATCTAATACATCACACAAGAACAAACATTGATCAATAAAACAGTACACTAGTCAACATCTAAAAAAAAACACCAATAAATAAAACACCTTGCAAAATACAAGAGTCAAAGTCTAAAAAGAACAATAAATAGAACACCTGCAAAATACGAGAGTCAAAGTCTAAAAAAAATAATAAATAGAACGCCTGCAAAATACAAGAGTCAAAGTCTAAAAAAAATTAATAAATAGAACACCTGCAAAATACAAGAGTCAGTCTAGTAAACACCAATAAATCGAATCCCTGCAAAACACACGAGTCAAAGTTTCTGTGACAGAAACACACGTATATGCATTGAACTAAGAACCGTATAATCACTGTTCACTGATACACTCACTAGTTCCACTGTTCCGAGGCACAATATAAGGGGAGGGGAGGGGGTGCGTCGCCGCAGCTGTCAGTAGGGATTTTTTGTCCATCTGTTGCGTGCAATCCCGCCGTCTCTGCCCTCTCATGAAGTTTCTCTTGGTGGTCTGTGTCACGTACATCTCGATTTGGTTCCATGTTTGAGTTGTCAGATTCGTGCGGTATCCTCGATTGACACGCCAGGTTGATATTCCTGGTCAAGGATGGCACTTAGTGGCTCTTCTTTTGTGCCACCCTTAGCGACCAGAGAACATCGAACCATGATTTACTGTCGCTTGACAGTAGGCATCCATCAGGAAATGTCGATAGGCGTCGTTGACGTCTACAAGTTTCTCTGGACAGTATGTGTCAAAAGGCTCCACGCCCTTTGTGTTGTTTCTCCGCGGCCGACTCGTCACGGTCGCGTGCGTGTGGTGCGTTGCCAGCAGATGGATTTCCGCGCGGTGGACCGCTCGCCCATCTCAGGTCATCGCCTCGAGGAAGGGTCGCCCGGGGCGGCCGCCCATTAGCTCCAGGTACAAGGGAAAGTGTTTGCCGCGTACCTTCTTTTGTTGTCGGCCGCGCTCCCGAAGTGGCCTGGCTGACAGCGTGTCCTGCTGGGAAACCCGCCAGTTTACAACTAGTCCGGCTGCTCCCGCTGTCTCTTAAGAGTTTTGCCCGTTCGCTTTCACGTTCTCAACTGCATTCACAGAAATTTTTCATCATCCTTATGTGATTACACAATGTCATACATAATACCACTTAGTATTGTCTTTCACAATTTTTAAGAACAAAGTGAGACTTAATTTTTTTTTATAAAAATAATTAGATGAATCGACAATATAAAATAAAATTTAAATGACTTGACAATGTAAAAAAAAAGTGAAATGACTTTACAATGTAAAAAAAAAAAGAATTAAATGAACTGACAATATAATATTTAAATCCACATCACTAATGTGGTTCACTTACGTTTTAATAAATCCAATGCTACTTATTAATTCACTAAAATGAATAGGATTATGCCTTGTGCAAGTATAGGTCGGGTCAGCATAGGGTTCACATGTTATTTACACACACACATGCACACCTGTTGTCTATTCTACAAACTAACTACCCATAAACATGCATTACTCAAAATTCTACTTTACTCCAATACTAGTTAAACCCACAAGCTACTTCAATGCTATTTCAACACCGTGTATATACCACTACAACATTGTTCTAATTCGTCCTCTTCTTGATGCTCGCGGCATACGTCTTGTCACATGATAAACATGGAGAAACTTTCCTTAAACATACACAGTAAAAAGAACAATGATTATTTACACACCAAAACATTTATACCAGTTCGCACACCTGAAAAGAGACCCGCAATTATACATTTATCATACTCATATATTCACACATAAAACAGTAAGAAAATTTCATCTAAAATTACGTTATCACAAGAATTAATCACACAGATGGCTGTGAGAACGGTAAAAATGTCTGCACTATACAGGTTATACTACATTTTCTTACCCATTTTGCTGCGATTTCGTTCCTTCTTTAAGTTACCTCTCGCTTCCAAATCAGTCATTTCGCCTGTGGTGGTTATTCTGGATTCATTTCTCATGAATGGCAAAATTGTGGTCACCTCTATTCTGTAAAACAGTATCATCTTAACATATTGAACTTACAACAGACACAAAAGATCCGAATCCTCCTGCAGTTTAAATGACAAATGTTTTGATTCATCCTTATTACCTTAAACCAAGCTTTCCTTCGTTCCCATAATCAAAATTATTTAATCATCCTCTACCTTCAAGAGGGAAATTTCCTCAGTACACATCATATAGGCTGCAGTGCATCCCGCACCAGCGAAAACAGTAAGCTGTAATGCTCACAGCATCAGCAAAACACATAAACGTCGCTTTCTAGGACAAGTATTAACGCAGAATAATTTTTTTTTTTTAGGCTTTGGCTCAACATCAATCAAGAGTACAGAAAGGATCCATATTTCTGTTCCATTCTCCATTTGCTGAAAAACTGCTCGTATTTGACTTCCACAATAATATTTCAGGGCCACGTAAATTACACAAACCACAATTCTTCTTTCACCTTGAAGGGAATCAATATACTTACGAAATCCACAGACAGCACTTTACGTACTCAGCTATAAAGAACAAAAAAGACATATATCATCAATATTAACATATCATCGCATATTGGGAAGCCAATGGTTAAACAATCGTATTATCGCATCCTGTTTTCAAGATTCCAAACTTACTCATTCCTTTCTCAGAATTCTCCTATCTTAAAATATTCATACAGCACGCATACTATAGTAAGAGATCTTCATTTATACTGACAGATATAGAATAGTAATAGATAGATAGTAGCACTGAAAGCAGAAAATCGGAAACAAGGCTACTAACAGCTGGGGACCTGGGTTTGCCAGACCCATAATACCCACAGATCGGATATTCCCCTGAGTTTTGCATTAATTCAACACAGATCTTGCTTCTCTCAGGAGCGGCTCTTTTCAAGTTACACACACAAAAAAAACAGCATTTCACTCGTTCACAAGGAAACCTTTTATCTTCACGTTTGAATCAAACTAAATCCTAATTGCACAAGGAAAGAAAAAAAAATTAAAACATCTTTTCAATCAATCACATAGAAACATCTTTATCATTATTTTTACCAACATATTATTCAAAATGCATACGTCACAAATTTACAGTAATCAATTCTTACTCCTCACCGTCCTCTCTACTTCTCACTGTCCTTTCTACTCATTTGCCATGTCGCTCATTTGTTCCGATTGGGCGCCTTCTGCGCTGATCGTTAGTCATTGCCGGTTTTGCTCATTTCTATTTGCTGGATTATGTCTAGGGTTAACCGGCCGAATTTCAACATCATGAGGTGCTCCGCCTACAGTCCTACTCCCACCGTATTCATCGTAGTATCGATTCTGGTTGCCGTACCTGTAGCGTTCACGATCTTGTCCACGTCCTCTATCATTTCCGTTGTTCCACCTGTGTTCGCGACTGTTACCCCAGTTTCTATACGGCCTGTCCCGATTATTGTTCCGCTCGCGTCGCGACGACCAGTCATGCCGTTGATTAGTACGACGGCCACGACTGCGATCGCGCTGCTGTGCCCCGTAATAACTTTGTGCCTGATTAGGCGGGCATTCTGCTGTATTATATTCCAACTCTTGGAGAAGTGTTTTAAACGTTTCCACGTCCTCTTTGCATCGTCTCGCAAGAATGACGTGCCACAAGTGCATCGGCAATTTGGTGATGCATATCCTAATTAGTTCCGCAGGCCCATATGGGTCGTATAAAAATTGATTTGCCTGCAGCATGTGGTCGAATAGGCGTGCAGGGCTGCCGAAACCAGACTGATTCAAATTTGGCAGCATAATTATGCCATGTTTGACCCTATCTTGTGCCGCTTCCGACCAATAGGCGGAGAGAAAGGCTTGTCGAAACTCCCGAGTGGAGTTGCAGTGACGCGCTGCCGACCTCATGTGAATCGCCGGTTCGCCTTCCAAATAGCCACACATATATTCTATCTTATGTGAACTTGCCCAGTCGGGAGGAAGACAGAACTCAAATTGCTCGAGCCATGCTCGTGGATGTATTCCTTCTTGCGAATTTCGGAATATCTCAAACTTTCTTACCGTAAGGAAATGTTTGAAATCAAATCCCCGCATTTCCTCCTGTCGAGGCCCTTGAATGTTTCTATTTTTCTCATGTCTGCCCCTCAAATTACATTCTTCCCTGTCGTCAAAATCTCCCTAGTGGCCGGAGTCCCTCTCTGCACTGTTTGTACGGCTATTTTTAGTACTATTGGCGAGTTCGGAATCACACGCCATGCGGTTTTCCAGATGCGCCACGCGTTCTTGTAATTCGCCTGTTACAGCCTTGTGTTGCCTGTTCACTTCGAATTATCCCTTCTGAAATCTCAGAAGCGAACGCACTTCTTTGGTCTCTGTGGCCGCTACCGGTGTAGTATTGTTCTCGCTTTCCGTCAGCTTCATCGTGCCTGCAATGTCCGCTAATGCCGCAATCTTATCATCTATTTGTCTCTTGTCCTCCGCCCCAGTCTGCTTCAATTGTTGTACTTGCTGTTCTAACGCGTGGATCGCTAAACTGTTGTCCGCTATTGTGTTGCTAACGGACGTGGGACAATGCGTTTCTGCCTCTTGGACCCTCGAGAGTACCTGCTGATGTTCCCTTTGGCATTCTTCCCTCAGCTCTTGGAAATTCCTAAGTAGCCGTTTTTCGCTTTCTTTAGATTCGGCATCGCGACTCTGCTTGCTCTGTTCTAAGGCTTGCAGACGATTATCGATTTGTTCAAATGTACGGCCTAATTCTTTCATAATATCACTTTTTATTTCACTTGCCAGATTGTTTATTCTTTGTGAGATATCATCGGACACTCTCTGCATCGACTTGTCGACTTTATTTGTCTGCTGTATTAGTTTTCGTCTATTTGTTCGCCTAGCTCGAGGATCGATTTTTCAGATTTCTGCGTCATTTGTTCGCCTAGCTCGCGGATCGATTTTTCGGATGATTCTTTTTGTTCTCGGAACGATTTTTCTGATTTCTGCGTCATTTGATCACCTAGCTCTCGGATCGATTTTTTAGATTTCTGTGCGTTTTCTTTATTTTGTTGCAATAAGGCTTTCATGAGTTCTGCCAAATCATTTTGGTTAGTAGGAGGCAAATTAATTTGTGGCTCTGATGTGAGCCCGTTCGTGCTGTTCTGCATTTCGTCTGAAGTATTTCCCATTGCATTTCGGTACCGCCCGACGCGTTAACATTCGAAATCAAATTATCCCCTTGGTCCATGTTGCTTAAGTTGTCAGACCACTTACTTTTAGTTTGGTTACGTGTCTGCATTAGTTCAATTTATACCCAGTACGCAACACACTAATCACAGTAAATGTATCCAAAAAAATTTCGACAGTTACACGAAAGGTACCCAACCTAGTACTCACTTTTTCACACGCAAATCAAATTTTTATCTTTGATCGAAACAGTGGAATTTACAATCGAGAAAAAAAAACCACACACACATATAAAACACACAAATATAGAAAACAAAACAACAAGACAAACAACACAACGCCGCTCAACAACGCAGTGAATCTTTAGAAAGTCTCCTCAGAAACAACGCAGAAGTTGTTTGAGCGCTGTTGGGAAACAAAAAATTTAGATTATACAACGCTTGCAATCTAATGTCTCAGAGATTCCAGAGTCTAGCGGAATCACAGAACAGGGTCGCCATGTGTAATATTGCTATATGAATTGTGCTATGTTGAAATCGGGTGCTAATAGTAGAATAAAAGCGGGTTAAAAGCTGTGAGCTGTCTGGGGAGAAGTTAACCGTGAATTACTGCGCAACTGTTTCACCAGGTAACTAGTCTAGGTTTACCACATTACCAATCAGACTAACATTGATTATAATCTTTTACAGTCATACAACAACCGGTAATATATCTATATATAAAAAGGAGAATTTAAATAAAAGGAAAGAAATCAGTTTATATTTGGAAATTTATTTTAAGATTGTTCATTGAAATTTCAGCATATTATACGTGAGTTATAACTGAGCTGGTGCCTTGTTTAAGGATTGTAAAAATGTGAGATTTTAATCTTACGGAACACATCAAATATGGAGCCAAGATTGGGAGACTGCATACAACCCTGCATTCACAAAACAACACCCAAAGAACGTTGAAACATAAGCAAGAAGAAATTAACCACAACCAACAGATTCAGTTTTCACCCAAAGAAATTACGTTCGTAACACAATCCTGTCTGTCATGTAATTACCACACACTGGTATACTAAATTCATATTAACTCTTTGTGAAATCTTCCGAAAAAGAATAGCTGAAGGCTACTTTGATGATTACACCACATGCTCCACGTGGTCAACTTGGTTTACAGAAAGCGTATAACTCCACAGTAATTTTGATAATTAACATAAATTCGATCGAAAAGCAATTGACAAAAGAAAAACCTTGAACTGGTTACTAACGTCTTACTATTGACCTGATGGGTCAAACAGTTATATAAGCACGTGGTACTGGTCTCGCAAAGTACACTCCACGTGGGTTGAACATAAAGAAAAGCATAAAGAAAAGTTGCTATATTGTAAAACATTGTCAAGACGAGACGTTATAATCACACAAGCATTCACATTTAAGATTGATGAACTTAGTTAGAGTTACTGATCAACACGTGGTTCCACTTTACTCACAAAGTAATGACAAAGCAACTACCCCAAAATAATCTGAACTTCACACGAGAATTACACTACGCTGCAATTTAAGATAACCTTAGATATTTTAGAGCTAAACCCAAAATAAAGATGATTAAATTTTCAGTTAGGCTGAACTTAACAAATCCATTGTCCTATGGCTTAGCCGGAGATCTTACCACTTCAGACGCTCGCCACCGCCAGACTGCAACTGCCTACTGCCGAGCGTGCTTCCTGAGGGTGTCTCACAAAGACAAACGGAAGTGGCCAGAGGGGCAGCTTCCTATACCAACATGACAACGGACGGACAGAACCATACTAAGGATAGAAACCTCTTTGCTTTTAGGAAGCGTAGCTACCTGTTCCGACGTTGGTCCTACTGTTCTCTAGCAGACAGGCTTGTCTGCTACCCTCAAGCATGCAACTACAAATACATTTGCTCATTCATACTCTCACACAGAAGGGAAGGGGGATGACAGTATCTTATCATATACAGTATATAAAAGAAAGCGGATGTAGGTTCCGTATGAGACTGTGTGACATGAATTACATATAAACTGTGTTTTAAAGTGTAGTAGTGTGACAGATCGTTCTTGTTTACGTGTAAAGGTAACACGTTCCACTACTCAGTCTCCTCCCAGATAGTCAGAAACGCCACAGTAAATTTAGAAGAGGAATTTATTCCATAAATGACAACAGATTTAAGAAATCAAACATGAAAGGAATCCAACAGAGACCTTTCAACTGTTTTTATTTATTCGAATATTGCACCAAAAATCTCTACCATAACAGCGATACATCATCCATGTAATCGCAGCTACCATCAACATAAGCAAAGAGAATGATCAGTTCTTTGGTATATTTTTAAATTTGGGTTTTTAACCTTTGCCTTTAGCAAAACACAATGTACTTTCTTATTTATCTACTGAAACTCAAAAGTGGCTCTGAGCACTATGGGACTTAATATCTGAGGTCATCAGTCCCCTAGAACTTAGAACTACTTAAACCTAACTAACCTAAGGACATCACACACATCCATGCCCGAGACAGGATTCGAACCTGCGACCGTAGCGGTCGCACAGTTCCAGACTGAAGTGCCTAAAACCGCTTGGCCACTCCGGCCGTCTACTCAAACTCGTTTCGTCACCTAAGTGTTATCTTCTGTGGGTCTCTATTTATTTCTGTAAAAAATCATACGTAGTTTATGCTTTTCTTCTTTTTTGGCACTAAAACCTAAGTGCATTTTATTTATTTTGTTTTCAATTACGCACCTGAAACAATACATTACTTGTGAAAACGGATTTCTACAGATCGGCTTGTTTTTATTCTTTATGTTGTCTGACAGTATGTGATCTGCAAACTAGTCGTAAAGGATTTGCTTATTTTTAAAAATACAGAGATCGAAAACCAAAATTAATCTGCAAACCAGGAATTAAAGGTCAAAAGGAACTTCCAACTACAGTAAGATGATGACGTATATTTCTAGTTTCAATGAGATACATTATCGCGTTTGTTTATTTTCAAATACTGTGCTGTTTCTTTCTAATAATAATTACTTAAATAAAAATAAATGTTAATATACAAAGTTTTTAATTCTGAATAAGAGTACAAAACATTTTCCTAACACCAAACAGATACTCCTGAAAACTTGTGAGAGTGAATTTTTAATTTCTGTGACAATAGTTGTAAGATTTGAAAAGAAAAACATGGAACACGTGCGGTAGATAGTAATAAGAAGGTGAACTACTGATGCACCAAATAATGAATAATGTAATAGTACGAAGATAACATGATCATACACCAGCTATGTATTGCATGTGACCACGTTTATCAATTTAAATCTTACTAGTATTTTCACAGCTATTAAAAATTCACCACCACTAATTTTCAGGACTATTTGTATGAGGTAGGAATATACATGAGACTAGGATATGAACATTCAGTCTTCACGGAGTAATGTCGATAACATTTGAAAATTCAGTCTTCGCGGAATAATATAGGTGGAGAAGTAAAAATTCACGTACATGCCGGAATGACATGCGGTTTTATTGAAACAAAAAAATTCACAAAATGACCAATACTTGGCACCTCATATGATGCAAAACTATAATTAGCGCAAAAACTGATTTTTTAGCCAAGACGTTCTTTATAACAAATATACAGTATGTCTACCGTCATTAATCAACGATAGGCGTAGTCAAGGGACAACGGTGTGAACGATACTGTACCGCATACCAGTAGGTATGGTGAGAAACTGGCGTCGGATGTTGTCTTTTAGCATCCTTAAAGAGGTCGGACGATAACTATAGACTTCAGGCAACCTCACAACCTATTGGAAGGATACAGCACTACACGGCATAGAAAAGATTCGCCTCATTGGGTACAGTAATATCCGTTGTATAACAATGTAATGGTAATATAATTTTATTTAATTCAATGCTGATGTAGAAAAGGAGGACACTTTGTATATTTAATTACTCATATGTGCACTTCCTTCAAAAATAGATCCCTATATCCAGTTTTGTGATGTATGAAAAATGAGTGAACGTTTTGTTGTCTGACGGCCACAGATAGTGTATGAAGAGTCTGTAATTATCTTTGGGACAGTTCTCTGGTCACCTTTTTCAGTACGAAAGAAAGGAAGTATTCCAGAGCACTAGAGGGTCTGGAGAGTGGCTGACCAATACGGTAACAGGATCCTACCTCACATCTGAGGAAACGTGGTATGGCCTGGTGAACGGCCATGTTCCGACACTGTCGCTGGTTCCTGAAGTTGAAACACCTAATTTCAGTGTGCTCTGTAAAACTAAAGTATGTGGGAATGGTATGCATTTGGAATATTTAAGAGTGGCTAGAAATAATGGTTTCCCTTTTCAGAATATCGACGACAGCAAAATTTTTAGTGGGAGATTCGTGTAAAGGTAGGCAGGTAAAACTCATTGGGAACTTAGGATTCTTTGGCAGTGACCAACGGTCACAGTGAAACCACATGTGGTAATTGTAAGCTGAGATACTTGGGTGTGTAAATTTATTCTTGAGAATATTTAAGAATCTCGTGTGCGTTATTTGAATTAGAAGCAAGCACTTCCACATGGTGAGGACTGACTTTGTCTCAGTCTGACCAAGAGACAATGGAAAACAGAAGTGCTCGTGCAAACTTTCAGTTGTGGATCCGTGTGTGAGATAATTAAGTAACCATTATACCAAAATTACCATTATTAATTACATTCGTGAGAAGCAATTTAGAACTTTTGATACAGTGAGAGGGAAAAAGGTGAGTTAGACATCTTCCCAGCAACACAATGAGGGTTACATTGGAGTGGGAGATGAATGTAAATTCTACAGACTATGAGGTAGGTGTGTAGGAAAGGTGACGTGTGAAATTGAATCCAAAGGTCTGTGACTTGTTAATCTGGGTTGAAATTTTTCGGTCGGAAAGATTTGGTACATACTGGCTAAAGTCGGTCGTTCTGTTATATTTTATATGTTTAATCTGTGTAATTTGACTGTGGCCACTTAGTTTCAAGTATTGTACCACAAAGCAAGAATTTTTTTGAGTAGCCATACCGCTAGTAAATTCTCTAGGTTATTAATGAAAGAGCTTATGGGAGTGAGAGGTAGTGGATATCCGCACCAGTCCAGAAAGTGCACTATAGTAATAAGGCCAAACATTAGGATATTTGTCGTAGTGGCCCCTTATTAGTTAGAGGGCCCGCACAACCGACACGAAAGATGGGTTGCCAACCTCCGTTCAGGAGCGCGGAGGGAAACATTACCAGCGGATATAAGCAAGAACCGGCTTTACAAATAAACACCTGTGCATGGAGAGGAACTACTTCGCCAGACAACATGTGACAGTGTTCCATCAATCGGAACTGACATGACTCACGTAGCACTCCGCTGGCCCAGCTTTATAAGTATGCCCGGACGAACAGACCGTCAGTGTTTACCAACCGCCAGAAACAGCTCCGGCCAGTACTTACGCCGACCCTAACACTGTATACACTCGCCGTCGTATTGTACTAGCACATTGTATTTTGTAATTGGTAGAGTAGATTTTGGTCAGCACTCCCTTCCATTGCCTTGTTTCCTTATCTGGTTTGCCACCACAGGAGTTGTGGGCATTTTCTTGTTGTTCTTTCGTTTAAAACTTAGTGTATGCCAAGAAGGCGTCTTTCTTTAATTATAATAAAGTGTGTTCAACTGACTGTTAGTTCTTTCCTGTCGACTGCAGGACACCACAATACTGAAATTTGTGTGTAACATCATGGCCACTGGGCAGAGAATTTTCTTTTGTGTTTCAATGTATTGGAGGAAATTTTGGATCATTGCGGTGGTAGAATCTCAGAAAATAAGAGAGGAGATATGAAACAAAATGGTGGTCATGAACATAAAGTGGAGGGTAGCCATTTTGTTCAGACATTTTTGCCATAAACTCCCTATTACTAGAATGGCCAATCTCTGATTAAAATGAATGCAATAGAATGGGAATGTGGTCTTGCTAAGGAGGAGAGAGTCCGTCGTGAATGTTTATAGACAATGCCATATTTAAAATTTGTTACTCAGATGCTTTTAATTCGGTTGCGTTGAGATAATTAAAAGGAAATTTTTTTAGCAAAACAGTGGGGTGATAGGGCTTTGCTATCAACGTACAGTAGCAGGGACTACGATAAGTCATATCAACATTTCCGATGCACAACTATTAAAAGCACTCGCTTGGCAAGCCACACTTCTAGTAGGCCTGATTGCTAGATGCAACAGGTGGGAGAGTTGCGACGGGAAAGGATAACGGTAGTAACCTCTCAGAATAATCACACGAATGGAGGTCTGAAGACAAGCATGGCGGAAATGGCGGCTCAGCACGAGGTCCTCACAAAACGGTGTGAGTAAGAGATCTTTGACACACGTAGCAATAGGGGATGGAGCGCCATACTGGATAAAAGTCGTACCTTTCATTAGGCGTTTATCAGCCATGCTAGAGATGATGCGATTCTGTTCAGCCGGAAACTCTTAGCAGTAACTGAATTTCGCTGGCAGGACAAAACTAAGAAATGTAACTATTTTGTTTCCTCTCAGTTTTAATGCGTGTAGATGTGTTGTTGACACCATGATCATCAACATGAAATGTCAAAAGAAATTAGCTCATCGTGTAATGTTGTGCAAATATTGTAAGAAACCAAACGATGGACAACATTGTAGTAATCTCTGCGCATCATCAAATATATAACGTTTTGGTAAGTCAGAGGAAGGCAAATAATTGTAACATGTCTGGTTTCTAAATAGTGAATACTATAAGCTCAAACGCTCAGACCCTGTGCTCTCGAACAAAGTACCCAGCAAAGACACAGAGTGTGACACTGTTTACTAGTTTGCTTACCAACACTGCCGCTTCCACCCTCCTGCTAGAAACAACGAAAATGAGCAGCAACTTTTGTGGTAAATAAATTTTATACAGGAATAAGGCCACGTTTTCTACATAATTTGAATTTTGTTGAATCAACCCTGTACAAAACCGTTCGAAATTGCCATGTTGCATCGTATGGAACATCCCCATTTCGCACAACAATAATGCTCACTCTGATATCATCCAGTAAGCACTGCAACGACGTCAACCTGTACGATTATACCAAATAAACATCGAAATTAGATTCTGTTACATACACTGGCGTACAAAAGGACGAAAGTAATTTTCGTATGATGTGCCATTGTCAGTAACGTAGCCTGATGGAACTTGGACCATACATAGAAAGAACTGCTCCAGTTTAGTGCAGAAGGTAACTGAAAGATATACGTGATGAGAAATGACACGTTTATTCGAAGACAGCTAAACTGACGTCACCGCGGCTTATGGTGACAAAAGGCGGCGTGTGGTTATTAACAGGGTGCGTGATCACCACGGACGGCAATGCATGATCTGCAACGCACTCCCATACTGGCCACAAGGTTGGCAAAGAGTTGTGGTTGTGCGCTACATTCTTCCACCAGCGCGGCTGCAAACTGCCGGATGAAAGATTGGCTTGTGGACGTACAACAATGCCTTCCCCCACAACATACCACTCATGTTCGGTGGGGTTTCAAGTCCGGGGAACGCTCACGTCAGTTCATTTGCTGAATATCCTTTAGTTCCAAGAGTTCCTCCACCTGGCGTTGTTCGATGTGGTCGCAGAACGTCATCCATAAAAATGAGGTCAGGGACGAATGCATCGCTGGAAAGGCGAACATGGTGAAGGAGTACAGAGTCACTTAACGTTGACAGGTGAGCGTAGAGTGTTCATCGATTTGTACGTCGGTACGGCTTTGTGACATTATGCGTCACTACACCAAAACCATCTAAACACTTTCAAAAGCCAAGATCGCAATAATATCTCTTTATTTAAAACAACCTCTTTCGACAGACATCACTGCCATCTTCAGTCTTTAAAAATCTTTTTGCTATGAAATGTGAGAACTGTAAGTTGGATCTCACGCCAAGTTGTAATGTGGGTAAAAATCAGAACAGTATCAAAGGTTTGTCACAACTAAAATATTGGAAAACGTAAGGCACCTTGACTAGCTGGCCAAGTCCATATTCATATACCGCTCACAGACTATTGTTAAGTAAAAAAACACAGTACACTGTAGCACATCTGTTTGCATAAGCTGAATATTCCGAACACTGAAAATCCACCTTAATCCGCGTATTAAGTACAACTCCATAATGGGTTGTTTTTTTATCCACATGACAACTTGGCGTCAGGTCTAACTTAAAATGAACACGTTTCATAACGGAAAGATTTTTTAAGACGTGAAGATGACGTCAAAGTCAGTCGAAACCGGTTGTTTTAAACAAAGAAATATTTATTCGACCTTTTATTTTGAATATTTTTACCAAGTAAAATAGAGCACTTCTTCTGTCTTCTCAGAATGAGAAAACTGAACCGAAACACCCATTTTCGATAATGTTCGTGGGTGCACTGCGTGTTCGAACTTGTCGCAATGTGATATGTGATGCGGACATGGATGTGTGTGATGTCCTTAGGTTAGTTAGGTTTAAGTAGTTCTAAGTTCTAGGGGACTGATGACCTCAGAAGTTAAGTCCCATAGTGCTCAGAGCCATTTGAACCATTTTTTTGATATGTGATGATCACACACCCTATTAAGAACCTTGTCCTAACGTTAGTAAGGTGCAGAGGACCATCGTTAATCGCGGTGACTTCAGTGTTATTATTTGTCATTGAATAAAAGTGTAGTCTCATTGCGTATTTCTTTCAGCTACTTTCTGTACTGCACTGTAGCACTTCTTTCCATGTATGGTTCAAGTTTCACTGAGCTATGGTTCTTCGCAGTGATGTCATACGAAAGTTACTTTGGTCCCTCAGTTTCGTGCGTAGATGTGTACTACAATATAATTAATGTATTCCTCGAGATTTACTCAAATGAAAGTATTCTCTTCAACGAGAAGTCTGTGGGTGGTAGCTATTGTTTAGTAGTTCTTTGTAACTGTCGAAACTTATCTCCAATAGTGTGCTTTTTTACTAAGAGAATTGTTCACAACCGACACTGAAGGATCATTCGAGAAATTAAAAAAAAAAAAAGAAATACTGTTCATTAGTGTGCCTTACATAAAGAAAAAACGAGTCATTGCCAATTAGCACTGAAAACAATTTACTACTGCTGGTTGAAAAACCCATGAGTGTTCTTTTGCAGCGCCATTTGGCGTCTTGTAAACATTATTGAAAAAAGAAACCGTATTGTTAGTCTCTGCACAACTTTTGATGAAGTAGACGTATGTGTACGTTTCTGTAGTCAAAACCGTACGTAAACTGTAAAATTAGGGACTGTCGTTAAACCCAGATACGTTATTTGTTTCCGATTTTCACTCTTTCAACTAGCGAAATACATTTGGGACTAGTTTTGTATTTTTATTACACTGTGCGGGGCGTCTTCTACAGACACAAAGGAAAATCGTTTCCATTGATTAACTTCGAATTTGTTCCAGTTAACACTCCAGGAAAGCAATTTATTCTGTGCACAGAACCATATCTGTGATAACTACATGTAATTTACTACGAATTCATCATACTGCATTCATTCAAAAGTACGAAATTTGTCACTGCTTACCACAACAGCGGTTTGTTCGTTTTCAAAAAGTAGTTATCCTAAAATTAAGTAACTGCATTTTATAGCGGGTCTTTCAATGCACGGCATTACTCCAACGCTTTTTGCCACATTCTTATCTACAAAAACCACAACTACAATAATCAAAGATCCGACGCCTCGTCACACATTACAATTAAAGAAATACACTTACGTACAACGTGAAATAATTAATAAAACTTACAAGTCGACTAATCACAGAGAAATCAATTTATATTTTATGACATTACTTAGGTCTGTTTTTATACAAAACATGTTCTTCATAAAAATATCAACTTCTATTCAGACACCGAGAGAAAACTATTTAAAACGTCCTCCACTAGATGTCGGTATAAATGTTATGTTTAGAGTTTTATAACAGACTGTCTCAAGTAAGTGTACACTACGTAATTTCCCTAGTAGCTTTTGTCAGTTAAGGTCGTGCCCGCGTTACTTGTACGTTAGGTGTATTGAGTATCTAACGATCGCTTTCTTTAAGTGTGCGACCAGTATCTTATTAGACTCCCCTAGAAACCGGAAGCGGTAAACCGTATAGAAACTGAATAAGGGCTGCATAACCTACGGAACATTTTTTTCTACATAGTTATCTTCTTGTCTGTTACTTGAAAATAAAGAGTATTTACAGCGAAATTGAATCTGTGAATGTTCAATTCAGGTTTTATTCGAAAAATGTTCATTCGTAACCTGAAACTGGGGATGCTGTAGCAAAAGCAAAGAAAACAATATAGAGTTACCATTTAGAGCCAGAAAACGCAATTTCGCAACAAGAATGAAAACAAATAATACCACAATATACAGTATATACAGTATATAATTCATCGTTGAACTTACATAAAACATGTTTCTGTTATTCATAGCCGCACAGGATTAGCCGAGTGGTCTACGGCGCTGCAGTCATGGACTGTGAGGCTAGTCGTGGCGGAGGTTCGAGTCCTCCCTCGGGCATGGGTGCGTGTGTTTGTCCTTAGGATAATTTAGGTTAAGTAGTGTGTAAGCTTAGGGACTGATAACCTTAGCAGTTAAGTCTCATAAGATTTCACACATTTGTTATTCATAAACAACTTCTGCATTTAACGATAATAACAGGAAAATCATGCCTCCGATCATGACGCAGAGCGTTCTAATGAGTATGTAATAACAACAATAATTATGTATATTTTTATAAAGTTTGTGCATGTAAACTATACCTGCAACGAAAGAAATTCCTTTAGTTACATAAAAGCACAGAAGATATGCGATCAATTAATTTTTATGAAACGGCGTTTATTTTCTGGAAGGATATAAAATACATATTGGGCTAACAGTGAATGATTTGAGACTCTAATTATGTGCAAAACAACCAAAGAAACAAGAAACCAAAGAGAAATCTTCGGCATCTGGTTTCTCTCTTACACGTTCATTTACGTTTGTTTCTCTATCAATACTACCAGTAATCCTACCATTTACTACGTCATTCATTTAGTGCACCAAACCTACAGGGCCGTAGATACCATTAGCGGAACTCTTTCTCAGGACATAACCATTCCAGCCATCCTTCGGAGGTCCTCAGTGTTAAACAAGTCTTGCAGGCCACCCCCAATGACAACATAACCACCTCCGACTGCTACAAACTGCTGCTAGAGCACTGTGTCATTCCTCAAACGTCCGTACGACTTTCCTGAAATGCACAATGACACTAAAGCAGTACGACAAAGGGACTATGTGACGTCATGGACGTCTACATTATAACACGCCCGGTTTCAGGCGCGTACAAACAGCGCTCGCACAGTCCGCGAAGCGTATCGAATCAGCAATTGTCGTTTTGCAAGGAGCAGCCGTTCGCGAAGAAGCACAGTCGAGGAGTTACCTCCGCTGGTGCGAACATCCGTATCAGTCAGCATTATTAAGTGAGAGCTCTTACCTCACAGTCCTGCATCTAGCAATGATGGTCGCGAAGGTCGAACTGCGACCCTAACAGCCACCGCCCACTTAGCAAACGCATTCACCGGACATCCGCAAACAGTGGGAATTCGCTCCCTGAATGGCATCGCCTTCACCATAATTTTGTGGGGAAGGCTAAGCGAAGACTGCGTTTTATTGGCTGTGTAACTTCCCCTTTTATGTTGATTGATTGTTAATGAATTGCTATGAACAGTTCAGTGATGGGGTTATTCTCATCAGATTGGACAGCAATCCAACGCAGACAACGACAACTGAAAGAGAGAATGAAGAGAGAGAGAAGTTATATGAGGATATTGAAGGGAAAATTCAGTACGTAAAGGGAGATGAAAACCTAATAATCATGAGGGATTGGAACATCGTTGTTGGGGGAAGAACAGAAGAAAGGGTCAGGGGGAATACAGGCTTCTCAGTAGGAATCAGAGAGGAGAAAGGCTGATTGAGTTCTGAAATAAACTTCACACGATAATAGCAAATACTCTATTCATGAATCACAATAAGAGGAGGAAACCTTGGAAAAGACCTGGAGACACAGGAAGATTCTAACTGGATTAAACCATTGTCAGAAATCAGGTACTGGATTGTAAGGCACTAGAACACTTACAAAATGAAGCAGAAGGGGTAAATGACATTCTACCGTCATTCCTTAAATCATTGGTGGAAGTGACAATCAAACAACTTTACTCGTTGGTCTGAGGAATATATGATAATGGAGAGGTACCATCAGACTTTCGCAAGAGTAGAATCCACACAACTACGAACATAGCAACGGTCGATAAAAGCGACAACCGTCCCAGAATCAGCTTAACAGCTCGTCGATCCCAGCTGCTGATAGGAATAACTGAGGAGCTCTTAGATGACGATCAGTTTGGTTTTTAGGAAAGGTAAAAGCACCAGAGACGTGGTTCTGAAGTTGCGTTTGACAGTGGATGAAAGACTGAACGGAAATCAAAACACGCTCATAGGATTTGTCTACCTAGAAAAAACAGTTCTAAAGCGTGAAATGGGGCAAGATGTTCGAAATTCTCAGAAAAGTAGTAGTAAGCTATAGGGAAGGAAGGGTAATGTACAATCCATAAAAGAACCAAGAAAGGAACCGCGCGACTGCTACGGTCGCAGGTTCGAATCCTGCCTCGGGCATGGATGTGTGTGATGTCCTTAGGTTGGTTAGGTTTAAATAGTTCTACGTTCTAGGGGACTGATGACCACAGCTGTTAAGTCCCATTGTGCTCAGAGCCATTTGAACCATTTAGAACCAAGAAGGAACAATAAGACGGGTGAACAAAACAGCACGCAGCCTTGAGCCCGTAGTGTTCATTGTACACCGAAGAGCCAAAGAAACTGCTATACCTGCCTAAAATCGTGTATGGCCCCCGCGAGAAGGTAAAAGTGCCGCACCACGACATGGCATGGACACGATTAATGTCTGAAGTAGTGCTGGAGGGAACTGACACCAAGCATTCTGCAGGGCTGTCCATAAATCCGTAGGAGTACAAGGTAGTGGAGATCTCTTCTGAAGCACGTTGCAAGGCATCCGAGAATGCTCAATAATCATCATATATGGGGAGATTGGTAACCAGCGGAAGTGTTTAAACTTAGAAGAGTGGTTCTGGAGCTACTCTGTAGCAATTCTCTCCCGTTCTTGCAGGATGTTTTTCCGGCCGCAGCGATGTCGGAGATGTGATGTTTTACCGAATTTCTGGTACTCAGGTACACTCGTGAAATGGTGGTACGGGAAAATCCCCGCTTCATCGTTACCTCTGGGATCCTGTGTCCCGCCGCTCGAGCGCCGACTATAACACCACGTTCAAACTCACTTAAATCTTGATAATCTGCCATTACAGCAACAGTAACCGATCTAACAGCTGCGCTAGGAACTTGTTGTATTATATAGGCCTTACCGACCGCAGCACCGTATTCTACCTTTTTATATCTCGGTATCTGAATACGCATTCATATACCACATTCTTTGGCACGTAATTGTATATATCGAAGAAGCAATGGCGGAAATGAAAGAAAGGTTCAAAATTTAGGTTGAAAGGATGTCTGTGATAAGATTAACTGGTAACATTGGTATCCTCAGTCAAAGTGAAGAAGGATTATAGGATATGTTGCATTGGATGAACAGCCTGATAAATATATGGACTGAGAGTAAATCGAAGAAAGTTTAAAGTAATGAGAAGTAGTAGAAACGAGAACAGCAAAAAAATTTAATATGAGAATCGAGGTTGACGAAGTACATGAAGTTAAGTGATTTTGCTACGTAGGCAGCAAAATAACCCATGACAGACGGAGCAAGGAGGGTATCAGGGAATAACCTTCAAGATACAACAGGGACCTGCAAAGGGCAAAAACTATAGGGAATGACAGAGATTGGAGGACGTAGGGTGCAAGTGCTTCACTCACTCACTACGCTTCAGTGATTTCACATGTGACAGAACCGACTGACAAGTCTCTGATAGTTACGAAGTTATATGAATGCTTTCACCCCGCTTCCGGGTTTCATTTACGTACTTTCTGAGTCGTTTTGGTTATTCTTGACCCATTTCTCGCATTAAATACGTAATTTTGCTTTGTTTTAAAGGTTAATAACTGGTACTATATGAATTTAAGTTTAACTAAATGAACAATAACTTTTTTCTATAAATTTCTTGAAGCTCAGTGTCTCTTTCCGCAGGTTGAACCCATCACTCACATTTTTATGTCGGTAAATGTAGGGGTGATGTAAGCAGAAAGCATGTATGATACATCTTCGCTTAGTGATGTAATAATTTTCATTTGAAACATACTATCACTCTTCAGAAGGATTTTTTTGCGACAAATACTTATCATTCGTTATTTTATTTTGAACTAGCATAGGGCCCGCTGCTTCGCTCGTATGATCTGTATGGACTGCAGATTTTTTTTTATTTAATCGGATTTTTGCGTTCTTCATAAAGCATAACACCTAAGCTTTCCAAAATAATTAAGGCTATATAAACATGGTAGTTTTTAAATTTACTTCTAACCAAAAAGCGATTCTGGCATCCGGAGCCCAAAGCTTACGTTAATTATGCCTTTGGCGTTCTTGTGGAGATATTTCCATAGCAACTTTCATTCCCTAACAAATATTTATTATATCTAACCGACAAGTGAAATACCAATTT
The DNA here is from genome assembly GCF_023864345.2 of Schistocerca serialis cubense. Taxonomy (NCBI): domain Eukaryota; kingdom Metazoa; phylum Arthropoda; class Insecta; order Orthoptera; family Acrididae; genus Schistocerca; species Schistocerca serialis. The sequence continues at coordinate 301,229,337 of NC_064638.1, forward strand.
TCATAAATTTAGCGTTAAAATTTTTCTAATGTAACGAAATGTTTTCCTAAAAATGTTTATGCCTTGTTGCATTCCCCTTAGGATTGGATTTCCAGAAACACTGAAACACATACGTTCTTTATTTCTAACCGAAAAGGCAAATATCAGTTGTCATAGATGTGGTGTCACCGCCAGACACAACACTTGCTAGGTGGTAGCCTTTAAATCGGCCGCGGTCCATTAGTATACGCCGGACCCGCGTGTCGCCTCTGTCAGTGATTGCAGACCGAGCGCCACCACACGGCAGGTCTAAAGAGACTTACTAGCACTCGCCCCTGTTGTACAGCCGACTTAGCCAGAGATGGATCACTGACAAATACGCTCTCATTTGCCGAGACGATAGTTAGCATAGCCTTCAGCTACGTCATTTGCTACGACCTAGCAAGGCGCCATTACCAATTATGTTAATGTCTGTACAGTCAAGAGAGATGTACAACAATTATGGATTAAAGTTAAGTATGACATCAACTACGTACTTAATTTGCTACTATTAATTCCCTTACCTGTTCCAGACCTCACGCCAATCTGCGTGAGCTTAACGCGTGCCTTTCGGCTTCCTCTCATTGTGACTTGGCTGTCTTGCCAAGTCACAACAGTTTAACGATATATAAACTGTGCTATACAGATAATCGAAGCATTTAGCCATAAAATTTTCTTTAACAAAATGAACAAATTTGCAAAATTCTTTCAACCTTAAATCTTTAGTTGAATAAGCTTTTAGTCTTTGCAAAACAAATCTGAAGTGCTGTAGTGTAAAATGTAACAATGATTACAAGACGGCCGGATGTGCACCCTGCCCGTTGTCGGGTGAGAGAGCGGTGCATACTAACGCGCTGGACACAGTCTGTCTCATTAAACGCCCTTCTGCAACACATGAAAACTATGCAAGCACTATTGATGATAAGAGTGATTCAGTTACTCAAAACAAATGACTCAACTTTTAATTTGAAAGCTGTATGTCGAAAGGTTCGGGGTTAAGATGCTCTCCTTTCCTAAAAAGGTTATACAGATTAGGAAACAATAGGGCAATGATAAGGCTTACTTCAAAGCGACCAACCTCTTAATTTCAATCAGCAGCCAAGGTGCGGTTGGATCACAACCCGTCCCTTCTGACAACTTTATTTTGACTAAAGCCCTGGTGACAGTTGGCTTTAAATATTTTCATGGTTAAACTGATAGTCGGTTATTAATACCGCTCTGAACGAACATCATAAAATATCACTTGTGTACGCTTATTACAAGAGAACTCACTCGCCGGAATCACATGATCCAAGTAAAATACACCATAGTGACCTAGACTTTCAAACACGGAAACGAACAGCTTAGTACAACAGGTTGTTCACATTACAACTAATGACTGAGAAATGCAATTACAATTAAAGAACTGAACCGGTTAACAGCTAAATCTAACTCCAAGGTCCCTCTTTTGTTTAACGGTAACGTGTGCCTCAGTACAATTGTTCCGGCTGTATTTATGACCAGAGCTGATTAATTAGAAAATTAATGAACTGGTAAAAACCAGAAAGGAAAGGCCATATAACAGCGGGACAAATTTTCAAACGGCAACTAGTGTCTCAGTACAATACTACTGCCAGTATCCGCGACCAAAGAGCCGACCGAGAAAAACTCTGACGGTCGGGTAGAAACCAGAAAATAAATAGGAGGGCAGGTGGACAATGAGACAAATCACCACGAGGATTACAAAATGTTACTCCTCTTTATCAGCAAGCAGTTCCATGGACCCACGGTGCGTCGCAGCGATTACTGAGTGGTACCGATGAAAGCCAGGTAGAAGAGGGCAGCCAGGCCATGAGCGGTCGTCCGGCACGAATGTTGCCGACATACCGACGGGATGTCGGCCTGCTGCTTGTAGTCGCCGCTGCCCCCGGTGAAGTACTCCGGTATCTTGGCTCTGCGCAGGCCCTGCTTGCGCAGCTCGTGGCCTCGGCCGCTCGGACCTCGTGAGCATCTCTTGTCGCGACGCTACCGCTAACCCCCAGACTTCGTGCCTGCCTCTCGGTCGAGCGAACCCCGTTTATATCTCGTCAAGCAAAGACCTTCTAAGGACACAACCAACAGATACCAACTCTTCCTGATACATATTGGCAATGGGGCCGCAAGAGGGATAGTCGATACCAGTAACGCCAAACAGAACAGCCTACTAATTCAAAGGCGTCACGGCTCAGTAGCCTTAAAATCCTTTATTAGTTATTTAAAAATAGCTATTTTCAAAGACTTTCAGCCACTATTTTAGCCTCTTAGTTGTTGAATTCCCAAAAATGCTGAACACATGTTTTTATCTTCTGGCTGAGAGGTCAAATACTAGCAAATTCAACCTCTAAGCGAGGAAAGTTGAAACACGAGCGCCGCACTGCTGTATAACAAAGTAGTTTGAATTTACACTTTGTATCTTTAGCGCCAGAGCGACATTGCTATAATCAGAGGTTGAGGAAAGATGAGAGGTCGGCGACTCAGAATTCTTACTGAATTACTAAAGCAATGCAATAGTGCTGACGAGAGCGATAAACGAGAGAAAATACCTTCATACGTGAAGATCCACCATGTCTGGATGGTCTGGCGTGAGGTCGGTCGCTTGACGGCGCGTTCGGCGCGGCCCTGCCCGTTGCCGGTGCGCCGTAAGGCACGGAGGCTCGCACTGGGGCGCATCGCTTCTAGTCGGGCGTGCCGTGGCAGTCCTCACAAGGGGAAGTGACGCGTCTCTTATAGCGTCTCCTTCCCAAGTGGCTCTTTCCGCCTTCCCGTGGTGCCAGACGTTAAGCTCGGCATTCTGCCTTGCGACAAAAGTGAGAGTTGCGACCCAACCCGATGCGAAAGCGAAGGATGCGTGGCACAGGGGGAGCTGTGTCGAGGGACCGAACATCAGTCCCTCTCTGTTCGCAGGGCACAGACCAGCAAGTGCTCTGCATGCCGGCAACCTCGTTTGTCGCCGTGGGATCGCGGCGCGAGTCGGCAAGTGTGCTTCGCCGCGCCCCTGGGTAACCGGGACGTGTTCTGCCAAACCCAGGAGATGGTGACATCGCCTGGGCCAGGTTAGATGGGTCCAGAACGCTGAACGACTGGGTGACCGACCCACCACCTGAGTAGGAGTGGGTCCTTGGCCGAGAGGTGCAAGCTCGGGCAAGTAGACGGCTAAGGGCGAGAGGTGCATCCGCCTCTCCGGAGTGCGGCGTACACTCGCCGAGGAACGTCGGGTGAAATCGACGATGACGGAGCCACCGAAGGGGACCTGTGCGCTGGCAACGGCGCGCTGAACCCTGCAGTTCGAGAGTGCCCTAGGGGCGAGGCCGGTGGGTGAGCTGCCTTCTTTGTCCTCCCCCATGCCAGAGGAGCCGGTTCGGGGTAAGAGACGGGCTCCCATCTTTTATCACTCGTTAATTCAAAGATGGCTACAATAGAAACGAGTGATTCGAGTGCGACAAAACGCGCTTCTTCTGCGCCTGATCCCTCTCCCAGGACGAGCTGGGACAGGCAGAGGGTGAGACAGTGACACAGAGGCATGCCAGAATATCACTGCTCTTGGAGCAAAATGTAAAAAATGGCAAAATAAGTCAAGCGGCTCTGTCCGTAATTAAAAACGAACTAACAGTATGGGCCATTGCTCATGCAAAGCTTGAAGGCCGTGTGGAAGAGTTGGAGAAGGAGAATAGTAGACTACGAAAGCAACCTGTCAAGGCCTGGGCGGCGGTGGCTGCGCAAGCGCCTACCGAGCCAAATACCACCAAGGAGACAATAGACAAAGTAACTAAGAGATCAGACACTGCAGTCTTTCTCAGGACTCTGCCTGAGCAAGACATCAGTGTCAAGAAAATTCAAGAGTAGTTTACCACAACTATAAACCCAGCAAAAGACAAGATTAAAATAAAGATAATTAAACCAAGTAAAAATTCAGTAATTGTGGAAGTTGCGTCAGAGGAGGATAAAGAAAAGCTTTTAAATAACCAAAAGTTAGTAGTAAAGTGCGAACCTTCAAGGAAAAGGAATCCCCTAGTTATCCTCTATGACGTACCCATTGTAATGACCAATGAGGAGCTTACTGACGCAATTAGAGAGCAAAATTTTGATGACATAAATGAGGAAGAATTCAGAAACTGCTTCAAACTAAGGTTCAAGGAGGGGCCTCGGGGGCTTGATGTTGTTCATCACGTTGCCGAGGTCACGGCACCAATGTGGAAGAGGATTACGGCAATGGGCAGATTGTACGTTGGCTTCTACTCGGTTAATGTTAGGGACTATATCGTGGTACCTCGCTGCTACAACTGTGGTGACCTGGACCACATTCTAAGGCTTTGCACCAGGGAGTCGTCTTGCACGAAGTGTGGCGCAAACGGTCACAATCGCAAAGATTGCAAGGCAGCAGCAGTCTGCATCCCTTGCAAAAGCCGTGGCAAAAAGTCATACGGAGCCACAGGACGTAATTGCCCAACATATCGGATGCTGGAACAGCGGTTAATTTCCTGAATCGACTATGGCCGATTACAGCCTACGGAGCAGGATACCAAAGCGTAAATTCCCGAGCAAGAGGAGGAGGGATGCTATGAAGGCAAATAGATTTAAGAAATTCTTGATGTCGCTCTCGGACGCCACTATGACAGAAACATTGGATAAGGCCATCCAAACAGAGCCCTATACGATACATAAAAGTACGCAAACAGATCTCCCCTCAATGGGCATAGACCCCACCCCTCAAAGCCGGGGAACGAAGCCGATAGCACATCGGAAGCGGCATCCTGTGGCTTTGACAATCTCAATAGAAAATATAAACAAAGTAACTCGACCGATTCAAGAAAACACAGTCTCCAGGGCATGTCCAAATTCCAACACACAGAGCACTCCAGTAGTCAGATTGCCACCTGTTGACCCGGTAAGGGTGAACCCCAATATCGAGTACATTATGCAACTGACTAGGCTGGAAGAGCCGATTACCCTGGCCACTGCCTCCTTCTCGGTAATGTAGGCTGTGGACAGAATTCAGCTAAAGTCAGTAAATATCCCCACTGATTTCGGAGCCCTGCAGTACCTGCTAAAGAAAGTTTTTGAGAGACGAGATGAGAAGTTTGACCTCAAGGACATCTATGAACAGGCTGTACTGGCAAACGGACGAATTGCTTTCGACTGGAATAAGACCTGGCCAGACGATCACATGCACACGTACTTTCCTTGATGACTGAAATAACTATTGGACAGCTGAACACTCACAATAGCCGACTTGTGATGCAGGAGCTCCGTAAGGAGGTGGAGGAGAGGAGACTGGAGGTGCTCTGCCTACAGTAGCCGTACTCCCAAGCTGTGAAAATAGCTTTTGCTGCCTCAACGTGGCAAATTGTCAGCAGAGCAGATGACCCAAGAGCGGCGATAGCTATCACAAACAAACTTCTGAGGGTCACAACACTCTCGCAGTTCACGACTAGTCACTGCAACGTCTTGGAACTTCAATCTCCAGTGGGAGTAATCGTTCTAATAAACACGTATTTCCAATACGGAGATGACATCGGGCAACATCTAAAACATCTGGGAAGAGTTACCACGGCGTTGCAGGGACGGAAGATAGTCATAACTGCTGACATTAACGCAAAATCCCCCTGTGGTACAGCGGCACTAGAGATACAAATGTCATAGGCGCAGGCTCAATAATTTAAACAACGATGCTTTCGGAGCTCCAAGACGCATCCAGTCGTATTGTCGTTCTGTCCATGTCACTATAACCAGAGAGAATGATGGCCTATCGAGAGAGGCAATTCTGACGCGTTTAATAATGGAAGCAAGACTAAAGAAAAATCAAGACACGTTCATAGGATTTGTCGACCTTGAAAAAGCGTTCGACAATGCAAAATGGTACAACATGTTCGAAATTCTGAGAAAAGTAGGGGTAAACTATAGGGAGAGACGGGTCATATACAATATGTACAACAACCAAGAGTAAATAATAAGAGTGGACGACCAAGAACGGAGTACTCGTATTAAAAAGGGTGTAAGACAAGGTTGTAGCCTTTCGCCACTACTGTTCAATCTGTACATCGAGGAAGCAATGATTCAAATAATAGAATGGTTCAGGAGTGGAATTAAAATTGAAGGTGAAACATATCATTGATAAGATTCGCTGATGACATTGCTATCTTCAGTGAAAGTAAAGGAGAATTACATGACCTGCTGAACGGAATGAACAGTCTAATAAGTACAGAGTATGGATTGAGAGTAAATCGAACATAGACGGAGGTAATGAGAAGTTGTAGAAATGAGAACATCGAGAAACTTAACGTCAGGATTGATAGTCACGAAGTAGATGAAGTGAAGGAATTCTGTTGCCTAGGCAGCAAAATTACCAATGACGGACGGAGCAAGGAGGACATCAAAAGTAGACTAGCAATGGCAAAAAGGGCATTCCTGGCCAAGAGAAGTCTACTCATATCAAATATCAGCCTTAATTTGAGGAAGAAAGTTCTGTGAATGTACGTCTGGAGCACAGCATTTTATGGTAGTGGACTGTGGGAAAGCCGGAACAGAAGAGAATCGAAGCATTTGAGATGTGGTGCTACAGACGAATCTTGAAAATTAGGTGGACTGATAAGGCAAGGAATGAGGAGGTTCTGCACAGAATCGGAGAGGAAAGGATTATGTGGAAAACACTGACACGGAGAAGGGACAAGGTGATAAGACATCTGTAAAGACATGAGGGAATGACTTCCATGGTACTAGAGGGAGCTGTAGAAGGCAAAAAGTGGAGAGGAAGACAGAGATTGAAATACATCCAGCAAATAATCGAGGACGTATGTTGCAAGTGCTACTCTGAGATGAAGAGATTAGCACAGAAGAGGAATTCATGACGGACCGCATGAAACCAGTCAGAAGACTGATGACAAAAAGAAAAAGAGGGAAGCATGTATGACGAGAAATATAGACATACGTGTGGCAAGCTCTGCTCCGACGAGGGTCAATTGCGGATCATCTACGAGCTGTCCTCTCCATGTCTGCCAGGCGTGTCTCATCCGCACTGCTCTGTGGCCGACTCGTGAACATATCCTGCCGTCTTTGTCGATATATATTGGATGACTAAAGCGTAGTCTTTACGGGAACCCAAATCATGCACCATAGTCAGCTCCACTCAGGTGAACGCACGATTGGCTGTCTATCAGAGAGCTTAGGTGGAAGATTCAGGATGGCGACATCTTCTTCTCGCCATGCTGCCGACAGGAGTGCGTGCCACCATGGATCGCTGATTGTGACTGCGACGTCACGACTCGCTAACGAGTAGTCAGCACTACACCTAATAAATGTTATTTTAGACCCCACTGAATGACATGCGCCTCCGAACGTAAGCTGGATCACTTATTTACGCTCCAGGCTCAGACTCCTGCACAAAATGCGACCCCAGCTCTCCAAGTCACATAAATGCTGTTTATTGACGTTCAGTAGAAAGCAAGTATAAGAAAAGCAGTTACAGTGACGACAGGCTAGAACACAGAGTGGTCGACAGTAATGATTTAACAGTGGCAAAACGAGCGGATGTTGGTTCTCGGAACTGAATGCGCCGAACTACTGGGACTGTTTTCATTCGGTTGCTTTCACAGACTGGTTTCACTCGAAAAAAATGCATAAATCATAACCCTACAAACTTGTAAAACTACAAGTGATGTAATCGACTGTTTTCATTCGGTTGCTCGCACACGTAGATTTTACTAAAAAAAACCAAGTAATGGTTCAAGTGATACGTGAAGCTCCAATCGAATGAGTCGATTATTTATAACGACCAAGTGAATCGATTATTTTCACTGGGTTACCTGGAACTACCTTGGAGCATTTCTATGCAATAAGCATGTCTAATTGATTATTATGGTTGCTTCTGCTCTGCGCTGGAGAGGAAGTTGGTACAGCCACCATGACAAGCTAGCATAACCTCCACTGCAGACTCCGTTGCAAGTACAAGTGAAATGAGCAATACGAGCAGAATTTCCGTCACAACAGAACAGTAGATACGTCACATCCGTTCCAAAATATTTCTTCTTTCCAGTCTACCAAACGCATTCTTTAATCAAGGTGATAAACTTTAAACATTCTAGATATTTCGACAATCTTGTTTATCCATTAGCAATGCACCCGAAATAATCACCGGAACTGTCACCTGATGAGCAGTGAAGCCTCGAAAACATGCCCCAAACAAGAAAAATTAAAATTAAATGAGTGGTTACGTCGTAGTTTTGTTTACTTTTTAAACTGACCATCGCAGAAACAACCTACCAAACATATTTATGAGTAAATAATATTAATGATTGGTTACAGATACTTTGTACGGAAACTGACCCATTTTTAAGCTGTCTGCACATTTTGTGTCCAGTTACTGTGCAGATCCTTCAGCTCTCTGGCACCCAGAAAATGCAACGTTGCAAAATGAGCTTAGCCGCTGTATCTACTTAAAAGGAGCACTTGGATTCATTCCAGTAGCACATGACAATGGCAACTTGCCAATGGAGGGGACATTTCCACTCTACAAATAGGTCAGTCGAAGTGAGCTTCCTCTCTTGATGAACACTGTGCCCAGTCCTGAATGGAACTTATGCAAGTTCTTTGTCATTTCGCATTTAAGCACAGAAAATTCATAACTTTGTATAATACATAGTAGAAGTCTGGTGGAGGACAAGTTACCCGAGGTATGGAAAAAGTCCATTATTTCTTCAGTCTGTTAGAAACGGAATAGGAAGAACTGTGGAAATTAGCAAGGCATAAAGGTGATGCCATCACAGTACGATTGTATGGTAGAATCTTAAACCAAAGAATAGAGGTGGGGGCTGTAATATCTGATGGAATATTCACATTACAGAACCAACAGAGAAGAGAGTTACCAGAGGGATAGAGATCCATATATTGCTCGTGCATTTAGAGAAGGCCTATGTTGCGGTACTACAAAAAAATCTGTGAACAAGCATGAAGAGTAGTGGCGTATTAACTATTTACCTCGGAACATTTAAATAGTTCTATACCGACTGTATGAGCGCCGTCAACGTAGGAAATTTAATGTCACAGAAGTTTCCTGTTACAAAATGACTAAGCCAAGGGTGCTATAGCACCGATACTACTTAAAACCTATGTCGAGGAAGCACTTAAAGCCTGAAGGAACAAATGTGGAGGTACGGGAGTCCCTGTGGGCCATGAAATATTGTACATACTTCTCTCCGATGACGACCAGATCATCGAAGCGCGAGGGCAGGATGATGCTGAGTACATGTTTCGGAAGTTAAAAGAAGAGTATAAAAAATGGGGCCTCACAATAATCGTGACAAAAAATGATATCTCAAAGTTGGCGACAGATCTGGAGGTTGAAGTCAGTAAGATCAGGGGATGTAAGTTTTTAAAGTGTCTAGGCGATATAATGTCATCAAACGGATAACGTGAAGATGACGTAAATGACAGAACATTTCAGTTCAGGATGGCCATTCGAAAACGGAACTCGGTCCATCGGAATAGTAAAATAACAAAAAGGACCAAACAGGTGCTACATTGTTTAATTGTTGAAAACACAGCTGCGTAAGGAATAACAAGGCAATAATGTGATAAACAAGCGTCAGACAAACAAGTTGCTTGCGCTAGAGATGGACTTATGGAGTCGAAGTAGGGGCTGGATCGTGTACCAAACACCAATGTAAGAGAGGGTACGGGAGTCGAAAAATCAATAATAGACACAATGGAGAGTAAACACCTAAAATGGTATGGAGATGTGGAAAGCCTGGATGACAGCTGATGGCCAAAGAGAATGTGGCTGCGTACCCCAACGGAGAGAAGAAAGCATGGACGACATAGAAGCCGAGAGGTTCGGGACGCGATATGATGATGAAACTGATAATGATTTTTAAATAAATGTCAGCGTTTTTGTGTCTGCTTCTTTCGTGTAAACAACTTGAACAGACTAGGCAAACACCACAGTTACGAAGAATGTTAATGTTTATGTTGTCCATTGTGTAATTGACACTGTGATATCTACATCTACATCTACATCCATACTCCGCAAGCCACCTGACGGTGTGTGGCGGAGGGTACCCTGAGTACCTCTATCGGTTCTTCCTTCTATTCCAGTCTCGTATTGTTCGTGGAAAGAAGGATTGTCTGTATGCTTCTGTGTGGGCTCTAATCTCTCTGATTTTATCCTCATGGTCTCTTCGCGAGATATACGTAGGAGGGAGCAATATAATGCTGGACTCTTTGGTGAAGGTATGTTCTCGAAACTTAAACAAAAGCCCGTACCGAGCTACTGAGCGTCTCTCCTGCAGCGTCTTCCACTGGAGTTTATCTATTATTTCCGTAACGTTTTCGCGATTATTAAATGATCCTGTAACGAAGCGCGCTGCTCTCCGCTGGATCTTCTCTATCTCTTCTATCAACCCTCTCTGGTACGGATCCCACAGCGCTGAGCGGTATTCAAGCAGTGGGCGAACAAGCGTACCGTAACCTACTTCCTTTGTTTTCGGATTGCATTTCCTTAGCATTCTTCCAATGAATCTCAGTCTGGCATCTGCTTTAACGACGATCAACTTTATATGATCATTCCATTTTCAATCACTCCTAATGCGTACTCCCAGGTAATTTATGGAATTAACTGCTTCCAGTTGCTGACCTGCTATTTTGTAGCTAAATGATAAGGGATCTATCTTTATATGTATTCGCAGCACATTACACTTGTCTACATTGAGATTCAATTGCCATTCCCTGCACCATGCGTCAATTCGCTGCAGATCCTCCTGCATTTCAGTACAATTTTCAATTGTCTGACATATACATGGCTATATAGTGAAATAAATAAAAATAAAGCATTTGTGTCACAATTTCAGTATTGACGTTTTATATTGTTTTACGTATTTCAAATTCACACCCTTATCATCAAGTTCTTAACATTAATTTATATTCTCTTGACGACATCCTTTTCTTAGCTATATCCTATATTTTAGTCGCACATCGACATTTTGTCCATCTCCTCCTCATTCCTTTTTCTGTCCATCTCCTCCTCTTTCTTTTCCCTTCTCCCATCTCTCTGTCTGTCTCCTCCGTCTTCTTCTTCCTCACCTCATTCTGTCCGTCCATCTCTTCCTATCCACTTCCTCTCCATGTTATCGCCTCCACGTTAACAGGACGTTACTGGTCTTTGCCTCCACAATATTTCCTCCCAGATACTACTTTTAAGTGATACCGTACGTGTACCAAGTGAAATCGATGCAGGGATTTAGTACTCGCATTTCACTCTCGACTTTGCCCGTACACCTGCGTCACATGTGTTTCACACGTATTTAACATCGAACTTCGTCATGTAGCTTCAACTTCACGCAGCTCAATGTTTATAACGTCATATCCCTTGAACTATGTGTCGTACAATGATATCATTTTGCAGACACATGCTGTGGTATATACGAACACTACGAAATGTGCTCATAATAGAATTAGTAGTGAAGTTGTAATAAATTAAAAGGTCATGCCTCATGGGGGAGTTTTACTGCACGAACACCGAAATGTAACAAGCGTAAACTTATTTCTTTTCATCATTTTGTGGGGTGTATGAGCGAGAAAAAGTCTCGTAAATGCTTGAAATTATGCGTAAAGTTTGCTGTAAGTCACAAAGTGCTCTTATTTTCAAATACCAAATGCATATAGTATGGTTATTTGCGCGCTATGAGCTTCGCTTCTTTCTGACCCCCACGGCTTTGTGAGGTACGTGGTTCTTACCAGAACAGTGGTTCATTCCAGACTCTGTGTAATATATGTAACATGGGCGGTTGAAATCGATCGCGTAGTTTTAGGAGGCCATGTGGAGCAAACATCCACTTTTATAATGTGTATGGATATTTCGAAACACTAGATGGTACACATTTCAGGTGTTTTAATCGTATTTTATGAGGTGTCTCAGCCAAATAAATTCAGGATAATGATCCTACTATATTCTTCTAGAGTATCACAGAAGAAAAAATGTTCATAATTATTTGAATTTCTGTAAGTATTTCTACTTTCTCGTTGCTACGGTTAGCACTGTTCTTTCTTTCCAATTCACAAGAAATGTAAAACTTTGCTTTCTCATCTACGCGATACGACGGTACTCAGCACTACGCACTGTAGATTTAACAGTTAGCTCGAGCCCCCACCAGCTATGGCACGAAAATCTATGTATTTGTTACACTCGACTCTCAGCTTAATTGAGCGGCCTAAAGATGTGGCTGGCCTCAATGTTCGACTACGTTTTTCGTCATAGAGTGCCAGACGACGCCTGTTCAAACTAAATTATTTAATCTGAAATAAAATATAAAAAAACAATGCAGGAAAATAATGAGGTGAAATTTAAAAATATTGAGTCACTCAACTTGATTTATAATTTGAAGAGGTAGTTTATTTCTATTTTCCAACGAAAGTCTTCAATATATTGACTAAATACTTAAAATGTAGTCTGAGGGTTTTTTATGTATGGGCAGCCCTTAATAGCTGATGCTACACACTTCACTATAAAATTCATCATATGTCGCGATCACGGCACTCGATAGTTTGTTCACAGTTCACAAAATACACTGTTGTCTGCTGTCCTGAACCACGATATTGCGCTCAACTTGATCGTTTTCGCCTGCCAGAGTGGCCGTGCGGTTCTAGGCGCTACAGTCTGGAACTGCAAGATCGCTACGGTCGCAGGTTCGAATCCTGCCTCGGCCATTGTTTATGACGTCCACAGGTTAGTTAGGTTTAAGTAGTTCTAAGTTCTAGGGGACTGATGACCTTATCAGTTAAGTCCCATAGTGCTCAGAGACATTTGAGCCATTTGATCGTTTTCGAACGTCGCTACATACATACTTGTCCCAGAAAGTGGCTACCAACCCATTATTACCCCCCAGATGGGCGCCACGTCCGGCTCTTAGCGTCGCTCAAATTCCACGGCCCCGAAGGTGGCCGCTATCTGCACCCTCGAAATGACTGCCTAACTCAAAACAAGGTTGACAAAAATTTATGAATATTCTAAAACTAAATACAAAAACACATATATATTGAAAAGAAATGGAAATATTAGAGGCAGTAACAATCTAAAGTCCAATTTTTTGTATCTGCCACTGTTTTCCAACAAATAATGTTCTTATGGCGAGATTTTGCTTTTCCCAGATTTTTGATACTAAACATAAATAAACAAATAAAAATACATACTTAATAATTCACCTACCTCTTCAAAAACTAGAATGCTGCCACTAGTTTCGTCTCTTTAAATATATTTATTACCAAAAATGCAGTTTCTCTGAGTCGAATCCCATATTCCGACTTCTCATTCAAAAATGGTACATATTGTTCTAATTCGGCTATGACTGCTCGATGGAGCTCTACTAGCCACATCCGTAAACACTTTGTTCATATTAATAGGTCAAAGCATTGCTGAGTTATTAGCTTTTTAACTTTCTGTTGAGCGGTGCTTAAGATGGGTAAATAAATTAGTGAAACCAATGTGAAGTGAAGTAGAAATTAGAAAATAAATGGAAAACTTAGATTAGTTTAGAAGAATTACACACTGGCAAATAGCGGGCAGAGCAGCAGTGACAGAAGAGCCAATGACCGTGAAGTCAGCACATTCCAGAGAAGCCATCGCCCTGCCCACGTAAGCAGACGCTGTCGATTCTGCCGTCAGGGCATCGCTCGACCGGCCCACGTGTTTCTCAATTGTCACATGTGATCACAGGCCCTCGCCTACATTCCAAGAGCCAATGACCGACGTTAAGAAGATTCTTCGAGAAGCTTTTCAACGTGACAGAAGAGGCAATGACCGTGAAGTCGTTCACCTCCAGTGAACTGAAGTGAATAAATACGTGAGATGCAGAGGGCCCGACAAGAAAAGTAGTAGTTTTCAGTTCAGTTTTGGAGCTGAGGACCGTCATGCAGGAAGAGACTACATCGTACACAGAAGCACGAAGTCCGCCGCTGTAATGGAATAGCAAGCAGCAACCTCGCCGCCAGATGACAGAAGTTAGAAGGTATTTGAAGACTGATTTTTACGTACCCGGGTGACTCGTGAGGATGGGAAGGAGACGGCCTCACATCAGCAGTCACCTGTGAGCTGGGATGAACATCGGACAGCCGAAGACTGGCAAGCTGGAGTCCGTTGTTCAAGTCCAGGACACTGGCCTTCCCCCACCGTGCCGCTCCGCTGGCCGACGCACAACACTGACACACGCGGCCGCTTAGAGAAGAGAAACACTGGGACGCCACATCCAAGGTATCACCGTCCGATGCACGACTTCGATCACAATGATTAAACGGGCCACCTCGCGCCGCGCGTCTCCAGTCAACTGGGCGAGACGGCGACACGAGATACACACTGCCACGCGTAATCAGCCGCCGCCGCTGCTGCAGCAGCAGAAGGCTTCGCAAACGACACAGCTGCCGCTCTCCGAGCCGGAACATCCAGTAAGGAAACAGTTGTACAAAACTTTCAATAAAAGCTTATGTAAAAATGCTATTTCATTCTACCTAATAACCAAGCCAAGGAAGAACCCACCCTGCCCACATGTTGTTAAGAGCGAAATATTAATTTATTTAGTATTTTCACCCTGACATAATGCTTTAGAATCAAATGCCCTTTGCTGTAATGCTCATCCTGACAATTGACTAGCATCAAAAGAGAAAAACCAGTTACAATTCATAAATTTACAATTTTTAAGACAACAATAACTTTTAAATTACTATATATTTTTGTGGCGCGCCTAGATAATTTAGCTTTACATAATTTTCTGTCCATGAGTGCCAACTCGCACCTTAGTGTCACTCTTGGTTCTATTTTTATGAACTTTTCTCTAGCATTTAAATTTCTCCAAGCGCGCAAACACGGCCCCAAGCTTCCGCTCGGGTTTCTCCAAGGCCACGTAATCGCTAGCCGCTCGCCATGACCCTGTAGCAACCGCCAGCCACATGCTCTGCGGCGGAAAACTGCCAATCTATCTCCCCCCACAGACTGTATGCTCACACAGAACAGTGACTCGTCAGTTACAGCGCTATCTTATGTCACCATGGATGTTAATGGTTTTGTAAGCCAAAAAGCTTATGAATTTCGTAACTCTTTGAAGTTTCACCAAAGAAGTTTTTGAAGTCACATAAAGCACTGGCGTGGCTAACATAAAAGGGCAAAAAAATTTTCTATTGCGTGACAGAAAAGCCACATTATCTAATAGTGAAGAACGTCTGCGAGTACATGCATGGAAGGTATTTATATCTATGACATTTTATTTCAGATCTTTTATACCTTATACTAAACAAGCTATGTTCATTTTCGTGGCTTTATTTGCACACGATCCTGAGGAGAACCTAAACATCATTCCGACAAAGCATCAGTTGTGAGTAATTGGTTCATTTTGGAAGAATATCGTCTTTCTTCACTTTCATTAAAAATATTTTGATAAAATTAACGTAAGTGGGTAGTTTAATAAGCTTTTGAAGATGGAAAAGAGGTGGAAAGTTCACTTTCGCTCCTTATATAGCTACATACTTGTGTTGTTAAGGTATCTTTCTTTAATAGAAAAAGTTGGTAGGTTAATGATTTCGTTTATCAGGAAACATCTTCAAATTGTAATTATTTGCAAAATTTGTCTACATACAACACAGATGAATTATAGTTGCTGTTCTTGAGCTAAAAATTAAGTCCACGCCGGTAATAGCTCAGCCGCAAGGGGTGACGTCGCATCTTAGTGGAGAGCAAGGAAAGGTGAGGGTCGCTAAGGTTGTCACAAAGGCCTTATTTAAAGGAAAATCTTATGGCATATACGAGGCGTGTTTTTTAAGTAAGTACCGTTTTGAAATTAAAAAAAGACTTGCTAAGATATCTCAATGATTTTATTTTTGCATGAAAGCCTGTACCTTAATATACTTTTCTACATAGTTTCCGTCAATATTGACGCACTTGTCATAACTTTGTACCAGCTTTTGAATACCCTCCTCATAAAAGTCTGCCGCCTGACTTGTTAACCACTGCATCACCACTGTTTTGACTTCGTCATCGTCTTGAAGACGTGACTCGACACAAGATCGGGGTTGTACAGAGGATGATATAGAATTTCCCATCAAGAAGATGTGATGAGATTTTTGGTCTGATTCGCCACATGCGGACGGGCATTGTCTTGCAGCAAAACGATGGCCTTGCTCAAATTGCCACGTCTTTTGTTCTGAATTGAATGAACGGCGCAGATTGTGCAATGTCTTACCGTAAGCTGCAGCATTGATTGTCTCATTACGAGACAGAAATTCCACAAGTAATACTCCTTTTCTGTCCCAAAAAACTGTGCACATGATTTTCCGAGCGGAAATAGTTTGCTTAAACTTCACTTTTCTGGATGCATCTGAATGCCGCCATTCCATGGACTGTTGCTTTGATTCTGGTGTGACGAAGGCCGCTCATGTTTCATCGCGTCTGCCGGTCCCTGCGCAGTGTCGGAGCGTATCAGGAGCTGTCCGATCGCTACGAGCTTCGTGGTTCACCGACCCAGGACGTCAAAGTTGAGTAGTGGTTTCGACTACCCAAGCCACGTCCATTCATGTTGTGGTAGTTCGTTTCGGTGGTTCGCTGTTGGGGAGTGAGCAAAACCGAGTGTTTCCAATGCTGAAATTTAGCCGCCATTCAGCGCAATTAACTATATTAGTTGATACAATACGAGTGCACCAGCGGAATTTTCTGCCTTGCGGCCGTTAGTGTTCCGGTTACCTGCCCTGGCCCTGGCCACTAACACAATTTCAGGCAGCGTCCTTTCCTCACCTTTTATCACTGTCCAACTTGGTGTGTAATTTTGACAGCTTCATTGTGGATTATCACGGTTGTAACCTTTTGTTTTTGAGTTCTCATGTACTTATTGGTGGCAAGCAAGTCGCTGTGTCGGTCGGTCCGTGGCTGTCCCCTGGTTGGATTCCGACGGATCAAGTGTAGTTGGGCTCACCACCTGTCTCACCTAAGTGAACGAGGGTAGACCGACCTCCCTGGGGGCATCCGAGTGCCGTTTTTCTTATTTTCCTTCTGACCGGTGTTTAATTGTCTGTTTATAATCTATCATAGCCAATGACTTAAGGATTCTTGTTTTTACTGGACTTTATGTATTTTTTTAAGTTTGGAAAACCAATTGTGGGCCTTAAGCCGCTTAAAACCTTATTCTTGAAATTACCCTTTAAGCAAAAACGTTGCGGTCTTTTGCCTTAAAAGATTATTGTAATATATTTTAAAATTTACAAATTTAATTGTGGCTCTCCGCCGCTTGTATTGCACCTAGCATATGTTTGCTCTATCCATTTTTGCCCTGAGGCTTTTCAACCTAGCTGTGATACCATGTATATTATATTTGGTATTTGAACTGCATTTTTATTTTGTTGACTTTTAAGATTTCTTGTTTGGAGGCCCTCAGCCGTGAAGTAATTGCCTTTTGAATCTCGTAGTTCTAAAGGTTCGGCTATGTACCGTTTGGTTTAAAGGTGTTATTAAATTATGGTTAATTACAATTTTAGAGTGAACCTGACCGACACCTTATTGGGCCGTTTCCACAATCAAAAAAATGGTTCAAATGGCTCTGAGCACTATGGGACTTAACATATTAGGTCATCAGTCCCCTAGAACTGAGAACTACTTAAACCTAACTAACCTAAGGACATCACACACATCCATGCCCGAGGCAGGATTCGAACCTGCGACCGTAGCAGTCCCGCTTCCCACATTCCTAATCACCTGTTCCGCCCTGCCGGTTTAGCAGGCGTCTCACTCGTAATCTCAATAAGAGGACCACACACTAAACACAGAAAACACCTCCTTATCAGAATACTTCACTCTTCCGTACTTCACTGTTAGCACTACACTGATGCCAGGCAACATTCTCCAGACGTTCGTCAAATTCAAATTCTTCCATCGGATGTGACGGATTACAGCGTGATCCGTCACTCCAAATCAGTTTCCAAACATCCACTGGCCAGTGGCATCGCTCTTTACACGATCTCAAGCGTCGTCTAGCGTTAACTACGGAAATGTGTGGCCTACGAGGAGCTGTAACCCATTCTTTTCAACTGACTGAACACAGTCATTGCGCTAGTCGGGCAGCTGGTATCACTTTGGAACTCACGGTAACTCCTTCGAAATCCTCCACGATGCTCGACGTTCCCTGCCCATCGGTACATGAGGTCCGCCTGGCCATGGTTTAGTTGTGATTATTGCACCAGTTTGCACTTCACAGTTGCACCACCAGCAGTTCACCTGTTCAGCGGTAGAAAGGTTGAAATATCCCCGATGGATTTGTTACTCAGGAGAGACATTCAGTCCACGTTCGAAGTCACTGACTCTACGAACTGACTCACTCTCCTGTTACTGCTTCTCTGCTGGCAGCACAACACTCTACGGCTCTGTTTGTACTGGCAGGTCCACCTCCCGTGACATGTAGTGGTCGATTCGGCGTTGCTTATGGATGTCTAGGTACTTTTGCTCAAAGAGCTTATCTGTCCTTCCCGATGTAATGTAATACTTTCTCTCCAAGTGCTAGACCTCTTCCCTCTACTCCTCTCAGTAATTTGCTGCTGGGTCATCTCCACCACAATTTTCATTCCTACTCCATTCCTACGAAACACCAGATATCGACTGGGAGGCTTAAGGGATTAGCATGGGTGCTAGGGACAGAGAATGGTGTGAAACTGTTCTAAATGCCTTATCTCAAAGTTACATTGAACAGATGATCAGAGAACCGATTCAGAAGATAACGTATTAGACATGGTGCCCAAAAGACCCGAACTTTCCGACTCAGTTCCCATAGAACAGTTAATAAGCGAGCATCATTTCGTTACACCATAACTGAATACGGCTGTAAGTAAGAACACAGAGGAAGGTAAGAAGATCCTTCTACTTAGTAAGAGTGACAAGAGACAGATTTCAAATTAGCGGCCAGTTCAGCCAGACCTCCGGCTGTGTCAACGTTGAGCATCAATGGACAAAGTTCAAGAGTATCGTACTATAAGATTCAGAGAGATACGTGCCCATATAAATTGTGAGGGAGGGAAAGACCCACCGTCATTCAATTACCTTGTTAGAAAGGTGCTGCGAAAGCGAAGAGAGCTGCAACGCAAATTTAAACGTAGCAGTACCTCAGTGACAAACAAAAGCCAAACGAAGCCAAAGTTAGGGCAAGGGAGGCCTACGCATGAGGAGTGCAACGAGTTTTAAAGTATGATACTATCTACCGACTTGACAGAAAATAGTAAGAAATTTTGGTTTTATGTTAAAGTGTAACCTTACCCGTTACTAATCGCTTAATACAAAATTTTGACTGTGATTGCGTGCGCCTGATATAAATAATAAACTTTAACAACGCAACCGTTTATGAAGAAAAATTACTGGTAAGTAGAGAGAAGCGTAGAACAAGTTATCATAACGAACAACTTATTTACGTTCTCTCTCCTTATTTGAATTTCAGTTAATGATCTGGAAACAGTGCAATCACATACGTAAAGTACGGAGCGATAAGAGGTACCATGCAACTGGAGTAGTGCAGAACAAATTCAGATGACATAATTTAGAAACAATTAGCATGGTAGCCAGCCAAATTGGGCACTATCTGGTCACTGCGCAAACGATACTGATAACAGCAATGACTATGTATATGATTAACTGCACTTGTAACAATCGAATTTGAGACACACTTTTCCAAAATTATAAGACGTTGCTAAGTGATAGTGGTAGATGTTAGTAAGGGTTTGCAATCTTTAATGAAAACAAAACGTAATAATTTAGAATAGTAATAAACTGTCGCAGCTGAAAATGATAAGCTGGATCCGACTTTTTATTGGACAATAATTACGTAACCTCACAGTTACATTTACTTATATGCACCGATTTTCTGGAACTGCAAGCTGAATGCGTTGAAACAGTTTCAATAATTGGAACAATGCTCAGATAAATAGCCTTTGTCCTTCTACAGACGTAGCCAACGCACAACATACTTTGACAATTACATCAAAATGAAATATGCAAAAATTTATAACTTTAGTTAGAATACTGATTTTCCGGGTTCTACATCAATATAGATTTCAGCAATGCACTTTCTCTCTGATTATTATTATAGAACAGGCCAGTTAGTTTACTGAGGCAGCCTTAATAATTACTTTCAGTTATACTTTCAAATCAATAAGGAGACAAACTAACATTATTATTCTTTCTTAGTAATGTTCTTTTTTGCTTCAGGCAAACATGTTTGGATACTGAATAACAACAATGGACTCAATTCAGGTGACAATGACACGGGACAATATGGGGCCCTCCTCAGAAATAATGTTTCCAATTTTTTTGTGAAAACTCTTTAATCTTTACAAATAAAAAAATGGTTAACATTCTACATCTTTATTCTTCATTTCTATATATATATTTCTTAACATAGTCACCCTGGTGACTGATACATTTCTCGTATCAAGAGAGAAGTTCTTTCATACAGTCGCTGTAAACTGTTTGGCTCTGTTGACGGAGTCACAACCTCATCTCTGCTTGCACCGTTTCTTCACCATCTATTTGAAGTCATCGAAGGTGTCCTATACGTTTTGGAAACGGTGAAAATCGGACGAGTCGGGACCGTATGGAGGATGATGTATAGCAGCGAATTCAAGGCGTCGGATTGCTGGCTCTGAGTACTATAGGACTTAACATCTGAGGTCATCAGTCCCCTAGAACTTCGAACTACTTAAACTTAACTAACCTAAGGACATCACACACATCCACGCCCGAGGCAGGATTCGAAGCTGCGACCGTAGCGCGGTTCCAGACTGTAGCGCCTAGAACCGCTCGACCACTACTGCCGGCGCTGAAATTAAAAGCAAGGCTGGTAACATTAAGAGTGCAAGGGGGATTACGCTTTTAAATGAAGAGGAGAGAACGGGTATGTGGAAAGAGTACATTGAAGGCCTCTATGAGGAGGAATATTTGTCAGATGTTATAGAAGAAGAAATAAGAGTCGATTTAGAAGAGATGGAGGCTCTAGTATTAAAATCAGGATTTAAGAGAGCTTTAGAGGACTTAAGATAATGTAAGACAGAAGGGATAGATGACACTATCAGAATTTCTAACATAAATGGAGAAAGTGGCAACAAACTCAATGCTGAAGTTGTTTTATAGAATGTCTCTCGAGAAAATATCGTCCACACAATACCGAAGACTGAAAGAGCTGACAAGTGCGAGAATTATTGCACAATCAGCTTAAAAGCTCATGCATCCAAGTGCTGACAATAATAATACACGGAAGGAAGAAAAAGAAAACGGAGAATGTGTTACATGATGAGCAATTTGGCGTTAGGAAAGGTAAAGGCAGTAGAGAGGCAATTCTGACGTTGCCGTTGATAATGGAAACAAGACTAAAAAAAAAATCAAGGCACGTTCATAGGATTTGTCGACCAAGGAAAAGCGTTCGACAATGTAAAATGGTGCAACATATTCACAATTCTGAGAAAAATAGGGGTAAGCTGTAGAGAGAGACGCGTAATATACATGTACAGGGAATAGTAAGTTTGGACGGCAAGAACGAAGTGGTCGGATTAAAAATGGTATGAGACAGGGATGTAGCCTTCCGGCCCTGCTATTCAATCTGTACATCGAAGAAGCAATGACGTAAGTAAAGAAGGATTAAGGAGTGGAATTAAAATTCAAGGTGAAAGGATATCAGTGATACGACTCGCTGATGACATTGCTAGCCTGAGTAAAAGTGAAGAAGAATTACACTATCTCCTGAATGGAATGAACAGTGTTATGGGTACAGACTATAGACAGAGTAAATCGAAGAAAGACGAAAGTAATGAGAAGTATCAGAAATGAGAACAGCGAGAAATTTAACTCAGAATTGATGGTCATGAAGCAGATGAAGTTAAGGAATTCTGCTACTTACACAGCAAAATAACCAATGACGGACGGAGCAAGAACATCAAAAGCAGACTAGCACTGGCAAAAAGGGCATTTCTGGCTAAGAGAAGTCTACTGGTATCAAACATAGGTCTTAATTTTAGGAAGTCATTTCTGAGAATATACGTTTGGAGCACAGCATTGTATGGCAGGGAAACATGGGCTGTGGGAAAACTGGAACGAATGAGAATCGAAGCATTTGAGATGTGCTGCTACAGACGAATGTTGAACATTAGGTGGACGGATAAGGATGAGGTGGTTCTGCGCAGAATCGGAGAGGAAAGGAATATGTGGAAAAGACTGACCACGAGAAGGTACAGGGTTTGCAATCCTCTTAAAGATTCTTTGTATCTGATATTACCAAGAGATCTTTCTTCGAAGAAGACAGGATATGGATACTTTCGGGAACACAATAAGCTCAGAACAGCGCTAACGCTGCATTCATATTACTCAGAAAATAAAATACTACGGGAAGAGGTTATACAGGATTCGTGTACAACTTGCACTATCATTAAAAATGGATCCAAAAGGAAACAAGAAACTAAGTCCACTACGCTGACCAAAACTCAAATAATTCCAGTAAATCCCAATCTGTCAACATATTCTCTGTATTGTGAGTAGGCCTATTCATTCTTATCTGAAAATCGAATAGAATTCGATTGTGTGGTCTTGTTGTTAGTGGGCTCAGGCTTCAACGCATCAAAAATAGATTGAGACTGCTAAATTCTGCACACGCAGGATCCAGGAATTAATTTGTTGTAGAGAATGTTTTTCA
Organism: Schistocerca serialis cubense; assembly: GCF_023864345.2. Classification (NCBI taxonomy): domain Eukaryota; kingdom Metazoa; phylum Arthropoda; class Insecta; order Orthoptera; family Acrididae; genus Schistocerca; species Schistocerca serialis. The sequence goes on from NC_064638.1 coordinate 301,252,052, forward strand.
ATTATGTTTTTATTGCTAATTTATATTATTTCTTCTTAAATACTTGGAAATAGCACATAATCCGGAACTACAACAGCTAGATAAAAGCAGTTATGGGAAAAAGCGGTAAAAGATCTCATTTACAGAAAGATAGGTACACGGCAATCAGTCGCAATCCCACTCTTGTTTTATTATTCTTGCGTACCCAGATTTCAACTGTAAATAGCCATCGTGAGTGCATTTGTAACAGTTATAATCCAATAGACTCGCAGCAGCACATGTTAGCATTTGGTTTTACTATTGTATAAGCACAATGAAACTTCCTTTTGCCTATACTCCAGTAAAGCCATATGGTGACATGTACTGCTAGTCTGTTCCTTCTGCCCGTACACTAGTCAAACAACATGGTAACATGTACTGCAATGAGTCAGTTGGATTATAACTCACTCAAAAGCACTGAAGATGGCTATTTATAGCTGAAACGTGGATATGTTAGAGTAAACAAAACCCAACGGCATTGCGAGAGTTTGCTGTGTTCCTATCCTTCTGTCCAACAGTCTATGGTCGCTGCTGACAACAGTTCCTTATGGATTCAAAGTTGATCATTTCAAAGATTTATAGATGCCACGGAGCCACACCACAAGCATTTAGTCAGCTTGCTGTTCTGGTTTGTTTCGGATGCTCTCATCCGAACGGAACAATGTTGACTGGACATAGAGAAAACTTTCTATTGTCGTTTTCGTGACAGCGAAGAGAGAACAAAGCGGTATTGAGACTGAATGTTAGGGTTGATATAGGCAACATTGCTTAGTTGGTAAATAATGAAAAGCTGTCAACTCTACTGCGTGGCGTATAGCTCAGTAGGACAAAACGACGAGCACGAAGTGCTTTTCCCAGAAATATCAAGATTAATAGTTCGCGTGTAGCTCCGGCAATTTTTAGGCCTCGAGTGCAAGTTCTACGAGCACAGTACCAAGTAGCTGACGCCTGGAACGCGGAGAACAATCGATCAGCGAAATTCTCGGCGTGCAGTTCTCCCGTCCCCAGGGAGAGCTCCAGCAGTTCCGGAATCCCGGCAGAGCAGACGCTGCTGTATCCATTGTTCTCTGACGGCAATTTGGAACAACGCTCCAGCTGCGGTACTTTACTGCAAGCAGAACACAGCTTCAGGAGGCTGGCAATGACGGATTTAATGGAAAGAGTTTCTAAGGGTTTCTGTGAGATACATAAGAAAACTAGTCACTAGTTTAAATTGAAATTTATTTGCAAAGGAAAGTCCAGATATTAATGACCTACAGTGCCAGAGGGCGTAGGAAGAAGGACTTCATTTTATTACCTAGTGAAATACTTTTACATTTCTGAAACACAAAGAGATTAATAGCCACGGGACTTAGTAACTAATTCACAAAATGAAGTATCGGAAAAGACAGAGTTTACCAGAAGAGAAAGACTGTCAAGGAGTATCTTCATATTGTTGACATTAGCGTCTAACGAATTGCTTTATTAAGCTGAATACGTGACATGAAGAAATCAAATACGTTGAATAAAATTCGGTCACACACATTTAGAAAATGGATATTCTGTCCATGAAATTGTGGGAGAATGAAATACTATTATTTTCTACGTTTCCATCTACAGCCATATTTGTGTACCTTAAATCAACATACAGTGCGTACAGAGAGTATTAGGGTTCCAGTATGAATATCCTAAAGAGGGGAGATTAGGAAACGAGACACTTAAAGCAGAAGACGAGTTGTTATTTTGGCAGAAAAATAACTGATGATGGCGGAAATAGAGCCTATATACACACATAAAAAGATATTTTGCATCTCCCCGGTTCCCAGAACTGCTGTAGATAGACGTTGACTGTGGGTATTGTATCACAGACACAGTCCCTTTGACTGTTCAGAGATCTCACTAAACCCGCCCAAAGATGTAAACAACAATGCATGAGCAGCGCCTATTAGACGGAGACGGTCCGACAGCCGATCAGTTCGTCACTCCACCACGAAGGTGGCCTAAACTGTCAATACCGCGGCTCCATCGCGTCTGCATTGTTACTTTGTGCCAGGAAGGGATCTCGACAAGGGAAGTGTCACGGCGTCTCGGAGTGAACCAAAAAGATGTTGTTCGGGCATGGAGGAGATACAGAGAGACAGGAACTGTCGATGACATGCGTCACTCAGACCGCCCAAGGGCTACTACTGCAATGGATGACTGCTACCTACGGATTATGGCTCGGAGGAACCATGACAGCAGCGCCACCATGTAGAATAATGCTTTTCGTGCTGCCACAGTACATCGTGCTAGGACTCAAACCGTGCGCAATAGGCTAAATCATACGCAACTTTACTCCCGACGTCCATGGCGAGGTCCATCTTTGCAACCACAACACCATGCAGTGCGGTACACATGGGCCCAACAACATGCCGAATGAACCGCTTAGGATTGGCATCACGTTGTCTTCACCGATGAGTGTCGCATATGCCTTCAATCAGACAATCTTCGGAGACGTGTTTGTAGGTAAGCCGGGCAGGCTGAACGCCTTAGACGCACTGTCCAGCGAGTGCAGCAAGGTGGTTAACCCCTGCTGTTTTGGGGTGGCTGGTGGTTATGGAAGGCGCCGTAGCGGCTGTACGATACGTGAGTACCGTCCTACGACCCATAGTACAACCATATTGGCATTATACTGGCGAGGCATTCGTCTTCATGGATGACAATTCGCGCCCCCATCGTGCACAGCTTGTAAATAACTTCCTCCAGGATGACAACATCGCTCGACTAGAGTGGCTAGCATGTTCTCTAGATATGAACCCTATCTAATATGTCCGGGATGGATTGAGAAGGGCTGTTTATGGACGAAGTGACCCACCAACCACACTTAGGGATCTACACCGAATCGCCGTTGAGGAGTGGGGCAATCTGGACCAACAGTACCTTGATGAACTTATGGATAACACGCCGCATCAATGGAAGAGGACGTGCTACTTGGTATTAGAGGTACCAGTAAGTAATCTGGACCACCACCTCTGAAGGTCTCGCTGTATGGTGTTACAGCACACAATGTGTGGCATTCATGAGCAATAAAAACGGCGGAAATGATGTTTATGTTGATCTCAATTCCAATTTTCTGTACAGGTTCCAGAACTCTCGGAACCAAGGTGATACAAAATTTTATTCATGTGTGTAAAATGTAGATTGTCAATGGCAAGAAAAGTATTTCTGAAGAAGAGACAACTGTTAACAATGAATATCGATTTAGGTTTTAGGAAGTCTTTTCTGAAGATATTTGTCTGGAGTGCAGCATGTCTGGAACATGGACGATAAGCAGTTGAGACAAAAAGAAAATAGAATCTTTCGAGATTTGGTACTACAGAAGAATGTTTAAGATTAGATGGGTCGATCACATAACTTATGAGGAGGTACAGAATAGAATTCGGGAGACGAGAACTTTTTGGAAAAACTTGACTAAACGACCAGATCAGTTGATAGCACATATTCTGAAATATCAAGAGATCACCAATTTAGTACTGCAGGGAAGTGTGGGCTATAAAACTCGTAGTGGGAGACCAAGAGATGATTATAGTAAAGAGCTTGAGAAGGATGTAAGTTGCAGTAGTTATTCGGAGATGAAGAGGCTTGCATTGCACAGAGTAACATGGAGAGCCGCATCAAACCAGTCTTCGGACTGAAGACCACAAAAACAACATGAATTTCTCGATTCACATCATATTGACTTATTGTTGTCCTTAATTTAACGTAATACGAAGTGTGTGTGTGTGTGTGTGTGTGTGTGTGTGTGTGTGTGTGTGTGGTGTTGTGTGTGGAGGCTTCCTTGCGTCGTCCTGGAATATCTGCTTCGGCGATCGTTGTTTGCGCGCCCTGCCCTCTGCAGCCGCAGGCGACACCTCACTGTCATCGTCGAGCGTTTGTTGGTCCGCTGCTGCCGCCACTGTCTCAACCTCCACTTCCACATCGCGTGCTACATGTGAGGGGTGCGGAAGCTTCCGCCCTCATCTGACGTGAGGTGGGTGTAGAGGCATTCTCCATGTCACCTCCATGCTCGAGCGGTTCTAGGCGCTTCAGTCTGGAACCGCGCGACCGCTACGGTTGCAGGTTCAAATCCTGCCTCGGGCATGGATGCGTGTGATGTCCTTAGGTTAGTTAGTTTAGTTCTAAAGTTTTATGGGACTGATGACCTCAGATGTTAAGTCCCATAGTGCTCAGAGCCATTTGAACTATTTGAACCTCCATGCTGCCCTAACTCGGTCTGCTGTTGCATCAACAGGTCTGTGTCACGCTCCAAATTCGGCAACACTTCCCGGCGGGCCACCGACACGTACGTCATCAGCAGTTGCGTGGGAACCTCTCGCTGTGACGCTTCTCCTTGTTGCAGTTGCACGACGCGGCATTGTATGCACTCCGAGCTGATATGTCCTTCTCCGACATAGCCAGAACATGTACTTGGCTGGCCATCATAAATCACAATAGCTCGACTACCTCCATTATATAAATAGGAAGGATATACTTGTTACGGACGATCCCAACTGTCGGATGTCGTTTAGCAAGGGATAGATGCTATAACTCGCCCAGCGTTCAGGCGTATACTGAGTACCGTTCTATATGGTCACAGTGATTCAGTAACCATCGATTCTGAGACCTCAAACGGCAGTTCAAAGATCCGAATTACCCGCACACCAAAGCCTGGAGCTACTGTCACATCACTGACATGGCTATCAGAGAGTCAAAATTTAAATCCTCTTTGAGCAGCGGCAATAATTCTCTAACAAGCAGCTTCATAAGTCGTCTCGACGTACATTGTACTGCTTACAACGGACACGTATATTCCATTTAGGTCCGTAGCAGGTAAACGAACTTCTTCAGGCAAAAAAATCGCTGTATTTCTAAAGCATTGGGTCTGGCATATTCTTTGTCAAACGTAAATTGGAGCGTAGTCCTTTTAAAATTGTGTGCCATAGCCATCTGTTCAGAGAACAACACGCGCGAGTATCAGCGGTGTAAACACTTCCTCTTCCACGCGCGCCCTCGGCCGAGACAACAGGTCCGTGCCACGCCACTGCTTAAAGCAAAAAGTGTTCAAATGTGTGTGATTTCTAAGGTACCAAATTGCTTAGGTCTTCGGTCCCTAGACTTACACACCATTTAAACTAACTTAAACTAACTTATCCTAAGAACAACACACACTCATGGCCGAGGGACGACTCGAACCTCCGGTGAGAGGGATCACGCAGTCCGTGACATGACGCCTCAAACTGCGCGGCCACTCCGCGTGGCGCTTAAAGCAGACTGCCACTAGGCCACGAGCTGCGGACGAGACAGGACATTTGATCCAAACGACATCTAATAAGTGTTACTGATGATTTAAACAATAGCGGTTAGGGGATTAAAGTGTGCGTCTCTAAACGCGTAGCTGTGTTTTAGCCTCGCGTTATTGTGTTTTATACCGAATAAACTTAACAAATTCAAAACAGTGGGGTGAATATTTGATAGGTGACCTCATTCACGATCATACACTGAAAGAAGGCTGATGCACTCGTTGCAGGGGAACATCTGGAAAAACAACGTAGATTTTGATCAGATGATGGCATATGTCACCTGGAGGAAAGTAGATGTACTGTAAGTGTTTCAACGTCTTCCGCCAACAAAAAAATGGTTCAAATGGCTCTGAGCACTATGGGACTTAACATCTGTGGTCATCAGTCCCCCAGAACTTAGAACTACTTAAACCTAACTAACCTAAGGACATCACAAACATCCATGCCCGCGGCAGGATTCGAACCTGCGACCGTAGCAGTCACGCGGTTCCGGTCTGAGCGCCTAGAACCGCTAGACCACCGCGGTCGGCTCTTCCGCCAACAGATAGCTTTGTGGTACAGCCTGCAAGGCCTTCGGTGTCCACCCTTCAATAGGGAATGCTCACAACTATAAAGTTCAGTGTTGTGCTAACGTGTAGAGCATGCAGGAAACCATGCCCCGGACACGCACTCGTGCTTCCTACAGCCAACTCAGTGAGTTTGAAAGGGGTCAAATTGTGGCTTTCCAAGAGGCGAGAAGGTGCTTTCGGAGAATTGCCGCCCAAGTTGGACATGCTGCGTTAGTTGTGCCAGTATCAATGATCACGTGAACATTCTCACTACCGTAGACAGGAGTTGTGGACCTCCACGAAGCGCAGACGCCTCCAGGATCGTCGTATTGTAGGGGCAGCGGTGGGAGATGGTACAGCTATTGGTGAACAGATAAGAGGGCTTATGAGCCCAGAAGTGTCAGCAAGAAATGTTGAGGACCGGTTACTATCAGTGACATTTCGTGCAAGAACGTCGACTGCGCGCCTTCCACTCACGCCACAGTATCAACGAGCACGGTTCGAGTGATGCCGTCAGAGGATCACTTGGAAGATGGAATTGCGCGCCGCGGTCTTCAGCTATGAGAGCAGATTATGCCTGCGTGCAAGTGATGGTCGTTTTCGCTTACAACGTAGACATGATGAGCGTTGCACCATGGAGTGCATTTGTCCAAGACACACTGCCCTCACCGCAGGCCATATGGTCTGGGATTCGGTAAGTTACAACTCTCGTTAAACTTTGGTGTTCCTGGCGGGGATGCTAACCAGCGTTCGGTAAGCGTAGAAAGTTGTTAGACCCATTCTCTTGCCGTTCTAGCAACAGGAAAGTGATTTGTTGTTCCTACTTGATAATGCTCTGTCCTATGACCGTATGAACCATCTGTACGTTCGACTATATGCCGGAGTCAGTGCCTGCATTGCTGCCCGTGGAGACCACACCACGTACTAATATTGGTGTTTCTTTAAGGGTCGATACCTGGTGCTTCAGAACCGATTGTGCTATTTATCTGTAAATGTAATCATTTCATGTGCTCCATATGTGTTGCAACAATAAATCTTGAGTTAACTGGAATCCTATCAAAGGGTGTACAAATTTTTTTCCTGAAGCGTTGTTGATCAATGTGATTAATATGTGAAGATATAACTGAAAATTATTTATCTTTATCCATTAGCGTGCAGTACATTAGGTTTTCTTAAGTTGACGATCAATTAGTGTTTACTCAACACGAAAAGATATGCTAAGATCGATGCACTTAAAATAAATGAGCATCCTTCACGCAGAAACTACGTTGTAAGGGAGTTTAATTACATATTACAAAAATTATCAGGCATCCAGATTAAATAAAGATTTCCTTGTTCAGAGTAATCACGAATTCTGAAAGTCCGAGGTAATCAGTACGATTGGAGTTTTTGTGCTACACAGGTACGGCAGCACCGATAGTCGTGGCCGGCCGGGGTGGCCGTGCGGTTCTAGGCGCTACAGTCTGGAACCGCGTGACCGCTACGGTCGCAGGTTCGAATCCTGCCTCGGGCATGGATGTGTGTGTCCTTAGGTTAATTAGGTTTAAGTAGTTCTAAGTTCTAGGGGACTGATGACCTTAGATGTTAAGTCCCATAGTGCTCAGAGCCATTTGAACCATTTGATAGTCGTGGCGGGGGAAGTAGCATGTGCACAGTACGGCTTATTACCTTTAGAATGGAGGCTCATCACGTACGACGGCGGGTTGATAAATGTGGTAATTCATACTGAAATCTTGAAAACAAGAATATTTGTTGTACCGAGACAACGTTGGTAACATTGATTGATGTGAGGCTCCCCTGAGTGTTTCTAAGTTTGGTAAGGTTGGTTTGTGGGGGTTGAAGGGACCAGACTGCAGTGTTTCTAAGACATGATCGTTGGCAACTAATACAGTTGGTTTTTGAGACAAGCGACGAATGGTGTTAAAAACTTCCATCTCCTTATTTTTTTTCATTTCAGTGGCTTAGTTTGTAGTGAACGAAATTGGGTAAGAGATGGTAAACAGATAGAACGCGCTTCGTTGCAAAATCGAACCGTGTTGCTTAAAACGAAAAACGCGTCTCTTTACTTCACTTATAGTTTCTCGAATTCAGATGCAGAGTGTTGCTTTCAAACCATGCCTTTCCACTTCGTGTTCTGGATTCGTTAGTAGCTCACTTTGTAACAGTGCATAGATTCTACCTAGATCGCATCACATTGTAGTCCCACTTAATATGCTGTTGCCGTTACTGCATTCCTGATTTCAAATTAAGCGATTACAATATAACTGCCCATAGTAGCCTTTTCAACTAATAATATGTTAAAAATTTTTTGAAACATTGTTCATGGTAACAATAATGGTCGAACAGCGTTGTAAAATATTGTCATTGAAAACCAGTCTCGACCGCATAAAATTTTTTTTCACTTTAAAAGGTGAGCGGTTTTAATTTGTGTGGCATCATTTTCAGACCGCTCCCTCCATGATTACTGTTGCAAATTGTGGCATAGAGTAGGAACCCCTCTGGGAAAGCCTGAAGATCAGTTTCTCTCACCCTCCTAGAGCGGTTCCTGCTCCGTGGCACCATTTTCAACAATTTTCACAGAGGTAGAGGTCTGAAGATGATTTGACACAGATGAAAAACGGCCACCTCTTAAAATAAAATAAAATTTAGGGTCAAGGCTGTTTGTTAATAAAAAATTTTAATAATATGTTCCACCAACTAATGCTTCTGATTTCGTGTGTAATTACGACCATCTTTCGCGACATACCAACCGACGGACAGCTCCAAACCCAAACTTCATTACATTAGAAAACTGTTCCAGTAGTTTATGGCATAACCCAACCACATGCGGCCATTAGGGGAGTAACCCGAAGAACGCCTTCCTCCTATCGTTCTGTCGTGTGACCGGCAGTGCTTGGGGATTCTTGGACAGAAACATCAAGACAGTGCCCTTGCTGGGAAAGGTACTCTCATCTCCTGAAGTTCCAGAGAAACAGTGACACATACGGGTTGCGATTTACAACGTCATTCCATAATCGATGGTGATACCTCGTACAAGCTGCGGAGATCAAAACCGTAGCGTATGAAGTGTACGTAGACGCTGCGCCGGAGCTGGAGACTCTACCTCTGGATGAATCCTATTGGGTGCAGAAGGCGAAACAACAGAATTTGAGCGGCACTGAAAAAATACTAATTAACAGAGGCGAGGAAACATTGACGAAGGTGAACACTATTTTTCATGCAGTAATCCAGTATTCCACACAATGCGCAAACATAATTGCTGTTCCCTATCAGATAAAACAGGTAATGCTTGAAATTTAGCCGAGATTGGCGGACTACAGAAATTTATTTCAGCAGGGCAACGTGGAAGTAACCGTCAGTGTGTTTCAAGCTTCCAATAAACATGATGACTTCCGACTGCCCCTGTCCTCTTCTGATTCCTGTAAGTAATTTGAGCTGAAGATTGAGGGAAACGCAGACAAGTTATGTCAGGTTCTTGTTATTTGCAGCAGATAGAAAATAAGGAGGAAAGCTTTCAATAAACTGATCATTTACTTTTATCTGAAAACGTTATTAAAATATTTAAATCGCTGTATCACTGCATGGGTTTGCTTTCTAAATGTGTTTAACATACAGAATCTAATCACATTACGACGTAATGACAAGCTGGGCGAATAGTGGCCTAAATGGGAACTGGAACAGGTGAACACGACTGTGGAAAAGGAGAAAGTAAGGAAATAAAGGAGAAAGTAAGGAAAGAAAAGAAACAACATAATTGGTTGAAGAAAAAGAATGGGACAGCTGTAATTGTATGGTTTGCTGGGCAACTGGTAAAAAAATAGTTCAAATGGCTTTTAGCGCTATGGGACTTAACATCTATGGTCATCAGTCCCCTAGAACTTAGAACTACTTAAACCTAACTAACCTAAGGACAGTGCACAACACCCAGTCATCACGAGGCAAAGAAAAGCAACTGGTAAAGAAGGACAGTCAATGCAAAAGTTGGGGTCAAAGACGAGAGTCACTGGAAGTACTGAGTGTTTCTAACATTTATGATGATAACGATAACGATGATTAAGATAAACATGTTGCTGGCGCATTTGCATCACTAACTCCAACAAGATATGTAATTAATGACTAATTTTGCATCTATGGAAAATTAGGCGAGAAGGAACGACTTTAAATCATGCTCTATGCGCTGGAGAAGACATGTCAAGACAATGTTTGTGATGAGTGCTCATCTAAGTGACGAGCTTTTTAAAAGTTATTGAAATGTGAAAATTAAAGTGATTATACACATACCAAAAAAAAGTTTTGCATCACTCCGGTTCTCAGAACTCCTGAAGATAGACATTGACTTTGGATCTTGTACTGGCCGGAGTGACCGAGCGGTTCTAGGGGCTACAGTCTGGAACCACGCGATCGCTACGGTCGCGGGTTCGAATCCTGCCTCGGGCATGGGTGTGTGTGATGTTCTTAGGTTAGTTAGGTTTAAGTAGTTCTTAGTTCTAGGGGACTGATGACCTCAGCCGTCAAGTCCCATACTGCTCAGAGCCATTTGAACCATTTTGTGGATATTGTATCACAGACACAGTCCCTTTGACTGTTCAGAGATGTCACTAAACCCGCCCGAAGATGTAAATAACCATGATTGAGCAGCGCCTATTAGGCGGAGGATGTCCGACAGCCGATCAGTTCCATTCATTGCACCAGGAAGGAGGTACACGGCTCGTGTTGTCCGTAGTTCAACCATGCCTAGACGGTCAATACCGCGGTTCGATCGCGTCCGCATTGTTACTTTGTGCCAGGAAGGGCTCTCAACAAGGGAAGTATGCAGGCGTCTCGGAGTGAACCAAAGCGATCTTGTTCGGACATGGAGGAGATACAGAGAGACAGGAACTGTCGATGACATGCCTCACTCAGACCGCCCAAGGGCTACTACTGCAATGGATGACTGCTACCTACGGATTATGGCTCGGAGGAACCATGACAGCAACGCCACCATGTAGAATAATGCTTTTCGTGCTGCCACAGTACATCGTGCTAGGACTCAAACCGTGCGCAATAGGCTAAATCATACGCAACTTTACTCCCGACGTCCATGGCGAGGTCCATCTTTGCAACCACAACACCATGCAGTGAGGTACACATGGGCCCAACAACATGCCGAATGAACCGCTTAGGATTGGCATCACGTTGTCTTCACCGATGAGTGTCGCATATGCCTTCAATCAGACAATCTTCGGAGACGTGTTTGTAGGTAAGCCGGGCAGGCTGAACGCCTTAGACGCACTGTCCAGCGAGTGCAGCAAGGTGGTTGACCCCTGCTGTTTTGGGGTGGCTGGTGGTTATGGAAGGCGCCGTAACGGCTGTACGATACGTGAGTACCGTCCTACGATCCATAGTACAACCATATTGGCAGCATACTGGCGAGGCATTCGTCTTCATGGATGACAATTCGCGCCCCCATCATGCACATCTTGTAAATAACTTCCTCCAGGATGACAACATCGCTCGACTAGAGTGGCTAGCATGTTCTCTAGATATGAACTCTATCTAATATGTCCGGGATGGATTGAAAAGGGCTGTTTATGGACGAAGTGACCCACCAACCACACTTAGGGATCCACGCCGAATCGCCGTTGAGGAGTGGGGCAATCTGGACCAACAGTACCTTGATGAACTTATGGATAATACGCCGCATCAATGGAAGAGGACGTGCTACTTGGTATTAGAGGTACCGGTAAGTGTTCTGGACCACCACCTCTGAAGGTCTCGCTGTATGGTGTTACAGCACACAATGTGTGGCATTCATGAGCAATAAAAACGGCGGAAATGATGTGTATGTTGATCTAAATTCCAATTTTCTGTACAGGTTCCAGAACTCTCGGAACCAAGGTGATAAAAAATTTTATTCATGTGTGTAAAATGTAGATTGTCAATGGCAAGAAAAGTATTTCTGAAGAAGAGACAACTGTTAACAATGAATATCGATTTAGGTTTTAGGAAGTCTTTTCTGAAGATATTTGTCTGGAGAGTAGCCATGTGTGGAACATGGACGATAAGCAGTTGAGACAAAAAGAAATAGAAGCTTTCGAGATTTGGTGCTACAGAAGAATGTTTAAGATTAGATGGGTCGATCACATGACTTATGAGGAGGTACAGAATAGAATTCGGGAGACAAGAACTTTTTGGAAGAACTTGACTAAACGAACAGATCAGTTGATAGCACATATTCTGAGACATCAAGAGATCACCAATTTAGTACTGCAGGGGAGTGTTGGGTATAAAACTCGTAGTGGGAGACCAAGAGATGATTATAGTAAAGAGCTTGAGAAGGATGTAAGTTGCAGTAGTTATTCGGAGATGAAGAGGCTTGCATTGCACAGAGTAACATGGAGAGCCGCATCAAACCAGTCTTCGGACTGAAGACCACAAAAACAACATGAATTTCTCGATTCACATCATATTGACTTATTGTTGTCCTTAATTTAACGTAATACGAAGTGTGTGTGTGTGTGTGTGTGTGTGTGTGTGTGTGTGTGTGTGTGTGTGTGTGGTGTTGTGTGTGGAAGCTTCCTTGCGTCGTCCTGGAATATCTGCTTCGGCGATCGTTGTTTGCGCGCCCTGCCCTCTGCAGCCGCAGGCGACATCTCACTGTCATCGTCGAGCGTTTGTTGGTCCGCTGCTGCCGCCACTGTCTCGACCTCCACTTCCACATCGCGTGCTACGTGTGAGGGGTGCGGAAGCTTCCGCCCTCATCTGACGTGAGGTGGGTGTAGAGGCATTCTCCGTGTCACCTCCATGCTCGAGCGGTTCAAGGCGCTCCAGTCTGGAATTGCGCGACCGCTACGGTCGCAGGTTCGAATCCTGCCTCGGGCATAGATGCGTGTGATGTCCTTAGGTTAGTTAGGTTTAAGTAGTTCTAAAGTTTTAGGGGACTGATGACCTCAGATGTTAAGTCCCATAGTGCTCAGAGCCATTTGAACTATTTGAACCTCCATGCTGCCCTAACTCGGTCTGCTGTTGCATCAACAGGTCTGTGTCACGCTCCAAATTCGGCAACACTTCCCGGCGGGCCACCGACACGTACGTCATCAGCAGTTGCGTGGGAACCTCTCGCTGTGACGCTTCTCCTTGTTGCAGTTGCACGACGCGGCATTGTATGCACTCCGAGCTGATATGTCCTTCTCCGACATAGCCAGAACATGTACTTGGCTGGCCATCATAAATCACAATAGCCCGACTACCTCCATTATATAAATAGGAAGGGATATACTTGTTAAGGACGATCCCCACGTGTCGGATGTCGTTTAGCAAGGGATAGATGCTATAACTCGCCCGGCGTTCAGGCGTATACTGAGTACCGTTCTATATGGTCACAGTGATTCAGTAACCATCGATTCTGAGACCTCAAACGGCAGTTCAAAGATCCGAATGACCCACACACCAAAGCCTGGAGCTACTGTCACATCACTGACATGGCTATCAGAGTGTCAAAATTTAAATCCTCTTTGAGCAGGGGCGATAATTCCCTCACAAGCAGCTTCATCAGTCGTCTCGACGTACATTGTACTGCTTACAACGGACACGTATATTCCATTTAGGTCAGTAGCAGGTAAACGAACTTCTTCAGACAAAAAAACGCTGCATTTCTAAAGCATTGGGTCTGGCATATTCTTTGTCAAACGTAAATTGGAGAGTAGTCCTTTTAAAATTGTGTGCCATAGCCATCTGTTCAGAGAATAACACGCGCGAGTATTAGCGGTGTAAACACTTCCTCTTCCACGCGCCCCTCGGCCGAGACAACAGGTCCGTGCCACGCCACTGCTTAAAGCAAAAAGTGTTCAAATGTGTGTGATTTCTAAGGTACCAAATTGCTTAGATCTTCGGTCCCTAGACTTACACGCCATTTAAACTAACTTATCCTAAGAACAACACACACTCATGGCCGAGGGAGGACTCGAACCTCCGGTATGAGGGATCACGCAGTCCGTGACATGACGCCTCAAACTGCGCGGCCACTCCGCGTGGCGCTTAAAGCAGACTGCCACTAGGGCACGAGCTGCGGACGAGACAGGACATTTGATCCAAACGACATCTAATAAGTGTTACTGATGATTTAAACAATAGCGGTTAGGGGTTAAAGTGTGCGTCTCTAAACGCGTAGCTGTGTTTTAACCTCGCGTTATTGTGTTTTATACCGAATAAACTTAACAAATTCAAAACAGTGGGGTGAATATTTGATAGGTGACCTCATTCACGATCATACACTGAAAGAAGGCTGATGCACTCGTTGCAGGGGAACATCTGGAAAAACAACGTAGATTTTGATCAGATGACGGCATATGTCACCTGGAGGAAAGCAGATGTACTGTAAGTGTTTCAACGTCTTCCGCCAACAAAAAAATGGTTCAAATGGCTCTGAGCACTATGGGACTTAACATCTGTGGTCATCAGTCCCCCAGAACTTAGAACTACTTAAACCTAACTAACCTAAGGACATCACAAACATCCATGCCCGCGGCAGGATTCGAACCTGCGACCGTAGCAGTCGCGCGGTTCCGGTCTGAGCGCCTAGAACCGCTAGACCACCGCGGCCGGCTCTTCCGCCAACAGATAGCTTTGTGGTACAGCCTGCAAGGCCTTCGGTGTCCACCCTTCAATAGGGAATGCACACAACTATAAAGTTCAGTGTTGTGCTAACGTGTAGAGCATGCAGGAAACCATGCCCCGGACACGCACTCGTGCTTCCTACAGCCAACTCAGTGAGTTTGAAAGGGGTCAAATTGTGGCCTTCCAAGAGGCGAGAAGGTGCTTTCGGAGAATTGCCGCCCAAGTTGGACATGCTGCGTTAGTTGTGCCAGTATCAATGATCACGTGAACATTCTCACTACCGTAGACAGGAGTTGTGGACCTCCACGAAGCGCAGACGCCTCCAGGATCGTCGTATTGTAGGGGCAGCTGTGGGAGATGGTACAGCTATTGGTGAACAGATAAGAGGGCTTATGAGCCCAGAAGTGTCAGCAAGAAATGTTGAGGACCGGTTACTATCAGTGACATTTCGTGCAAGAACGTCGACTGCGCGCCTTCCACTCACGCCACAGTATCAACGAGCACGGTTCGAGTGATGCCGTCAGAGGATCACTTGGAAGATGGAATTGCGCGCCGCGGTCTTCAGCTATGAGAGCAGATTATGCCTGCATGCAAGTGATGGTCGTTTTCGCTTACAACGTAGACATGATGAGCGTTGCGTCATGGAGTGCATTTGTCCAAGACACACTGCCCTCACCGCAGGCCATATGGTCTGGGATTCGGTAAGTTACAACTCTCGTTAAACTTTGGTGTTCCTGGAGGGGATGCTAACCAGCGTTCGGTAAGCGTAGAAAGTTGTTAGACCCATTCTCTTGCCGTTCTAGCAACAGGAAAGTGATTTGTTGTTCCAACTTGATAATGCTCTGTCCTACGACCGTATGAACCATCTGTACGTTCGACTATATGCCGGAGTCAGTGCCTGCATTGCTGCCCGTGGAGACTACACCACGTACTAATATTGGTGTTTCTTTAAGGGTCGATACCTGGTGCTTCAGAACCGATTGTGCTATTTATCTGTAAATGTAATCATTTCATGTGCTCCATATGTGTTGCAACAATAAATCTTGAGTTAACTGGAATCCTTTCAAAGGGTGTACAAATTTTTTTCCTGAAGCGTTGTTGATCAATGTGATTAATATGTGAAAATATAACTGAAAAATATTTATCTTTATCCATTAGCGTGCAGTACATTAGGTTTTCTTAAGTTGACGATCAATTAGTGTTTACTCAACACGAAATGATATGCTAAGATCGATGCACGTAAAATAAATGAGCATCCTTCACGCAGAAACTACGTTGTAAGGGAGTTTAATTACATATTACAAAAATTATCAGGCATCCAGATTAAATAAAGATTTCCTTGTTCAGAGTAATCACGAATTCTGAAAGTCCGAGGTAATCAGTACGATTGGAGTTTTTGTGCTACACAGGTACGGCAGCACCGATAGTCGTGGCCGGCCGGGGTGGCCGTGCGGTTCTAGGCGCTACAGTCTGGAACCGCGTGACCGCTACGGTCGCAGGTTCGAATCCTGTCTCGGGCATGGATGTGTGTGTCCTTAGGTTAATTAGGTTTAAGTAGTTCTAAGTTCTAGGGGACTGATGACCTTAGATGTTAAGTCCCATAGTGCTCAGAGCCATTTGAACCATTTGATAGTCGTGGCGGGGGAAGTAGCATGTGCACAGTACGGCTTATTACCTTTAGAATGGAGGTTCATCACGTACGACGGCGGGTTGATAAATGTGGTAATTCACACTGAAATCTTGAAAACAAGAATATTTGTTGTACCGTGACAACGTTGGTAACATTGATTGATGTGAGGCTCCCCTGAGTGTTTCTAAGGTTGGTAAGTTTGGTTTGTGGGGGTTGAAGGGACCAGACTGCAGTGTTTCTAAGACATGATTGTTGGCAACTAATACAATTAGGTTTTGAGACAAGCGACGAATGGTGTTAAAAACTTCCATCTCCTTATTTTTTTTCATTTCAGTGGCTTAGTCTGTAGTGAACGAAATTGGGTAAGAGATGGTAAACAGATAGAACGCGCTTCGTTGCAAAATCGAACCGTGTTGCTTAAAACGAAAAACGCGTCTCTTTACTTCACTTATAGTTTCTCGAATTCAGATGCAAAAGTGTTGCTTTCAAACCATGCCTTTCCACTTCGTGTTCTGGATTCGTTAGCAGCTCACTTCGTAACAGTGCATAGATTCTACCTAGATCGCATCACATTGTAGTCCCACTTAATATGCTGTTGCCGTTACTGCATTCCTGATTTCAAATTAAGCGATTACAATATAACTGCCCATAGTAGCCTTTTCAACTAATAATATGTTCAAAATTATTTGAAACATTGTTCATGGTAACAATAATGGTCGAACAGCGTTGTAAAAAATTGTCATTGAAAACCAGTCTCGACCGCATAAAATTTGTTTTCACTTTAAAAGGTGAGCGGTTTTAATTTGTGTGAGATCATTTTCAGACCGCTCCCTCCATGATTACTGTTGCAAATGGTGGCATAGAGTAGGAACCCCTCTGGGAAGGCCTGAAGATCAGTTTCTCTCACCCTCCTAGAGCGGTTCCTGCTCCGTGGCACCATTTTCAACAATTTTCACAGAGGTAGAGGTCTGAAGATGATTTGACACAGATGAAAAACGGCCACCTCTTAAAATAAAATAAAATTTAGGGTCAAGGCTGTTTGTTAATAAAAAATTTTAATAATATGTTCCACCAACTAATGCTTCTGATTTCGTGTGTAATTACGACCATCTTTCGCGACATACCAACCGACGGACAGCTCCAAACCCAAACTTCATTACATTAGAAAACTGTTCCAGTAGTTTATGGCATAACCCAACCACATGCGGCCATTAGGGGAGTAACCCGAAGAACGCCTTCCTCCTATCGTTCTGTCGTGTGACCGGCAGTGCTTGGGGATTCTTGGACAGAAACATCAAGACAGTGCCCTTGCTGGGAAAGGTACTCTCATCTCCTGAAGTTCCAGAGAAACAGTGACACATACGGGTTGCGATTTACAACGTCATTCCATAATCGATGGTGATACCTCGTACAAGCTGCGGAGATCAAAACCGTAGCGTATGAAGTGTACGTAGACGCTGCGCCGGAGCTGGAGACTCTACCTCTGGATGAATCCTATTGGGTGCAGAAGGCGAAACAACAGAATTTGAGCGACACTGAAAAAATACTAATTAACAGAGGCGAGGAAACATTGACGAAGGTGAACACTATTTTTCATGCAGTAATCCAGTATTCCACACAATGCGCAAACATAATTGCTGTTCCCTATCAGATAAAACAGGTAATGCTTGAAATTTAGCCGAGATTGGCGGACTACAGAAATTTATTTCAGCAGGGCAACGTGGAAGTAACCGTCAGTGTGTTTCAAGCTTCCAATAAACATGATGACTTCCGACTGCCCCTGTCCTCTTCTGATTCCTGTAAGTAATTTGAGCTGAAGATTGAGGGAAACGCAGACAAGTTATGTCAGGTTCTTGTTATTTGCAGCAGATAGAAAATAAGGAGGAAAGCTTTCAATAAACTGATCATTTACTTTTATCTGAAAACGTTATTAAAATATTTAAATCGCTGTATCACTGCATGGGTTTGCTTTCTAAATGTGTTTAACATACAGAATCTAATCACATTACGACGTAATGACAAGCTGGGCTAATAGTGGCCTAAATGGGAACTGGAACAGGTGAACACGACTGTGGAAAAGGAGAAAGTAAGGAAATAAAGGAGAAAGTAAGGAAAGAAAAGAAACAACATAATTGGTTGAAGAAGAAGAATGGGACAGCTGTAATTGAATGGTTTGCTGGACAACTGGTAAAAAAATAGTTCAAATGGCTCTTAGCACTATGGGACTTAACATCTATGGTCATCAGTCCCCTAGAACTTAGAACTACTTAAACCTAACTAACCTAAGGACAGTGCACAACACCCAGTCATCACGCGGCAAAGAAAAGCAACTGGTAAAGAAGGACAGTCAATGCAGAAGTTGGGGTCAAAGACGAGAGTCACTGGAAGTACTGAGTGTTTCTAACATTTATGATGATAACGATAACGATGATTAAGATAAACATGTTGCTGGCGCATTTGCATAACTAACTCCAACAAGATATGTAATTAATGACTAATTTTGCATCTATGGAAAATTAGGCGAGAAGGAACGACTTTAAATCATGCTCTATGCGCTGGAGAAGACATGTCAAGACAATGTTTGTGATGAGTGCTCATCTAAGTGACGAGCTTTTTAAAAGTTATTGAAATGTGAAAATTAAAGTGATTATACACATACCAAAAAAAAGTTTTGCATCACTCCGGTTCTCAGAACTCCTGAAGATAGACATTGACTTTGGATCTTGTACTGGCCGGAGTGACCGAGCGGTTCTAGGGGCTACAGTCTGGAACCACGCGATCGCTACGGTCGCGGGTTCGAATCCTGCCTCGGGCATGGGTGTGTGTGATGTTCTTAGGTTAGTTAGGTTTAAGTAGTTCTTAGTTCTAGGGGACTGATGACCTCAGCAGTCAAGTCCCATACTGCTCAGAGCCATTTGAACCATTTTATGGATATTGTATCACAGACACAGTCCCTTTGACTGTTCAGAGATGTCACTAAACCCGCCCGAAGATGTAAATAACCATGATTGAGGAGCGCCTATTAGGCGGAGGGTGTCCGACAGCCGATCAGTTCCATTCATTGCACCAGGAAGGAGGTACACGGCTCGTGTTGTCCGTATTTCAACCATGCCTAGACGGTCAATACCGCGGTTCGATCGCGTCCGCATTGTTACTTTGTGCCAGGAAGGGCTCTCAACAATGGAAGTGTGCAGGCGTCTCGGAGTGAACCAAAGCGATCTTGTTCGGACATGGAGGAGATACAGAGAGACAGGAACTGTCGATGACATGCCTCACTCAGACCGCCCAAGGGCTACTACTGCAATGGATGACTGCTACCTACGGATTATGGCTCGGAGGAACCATGACAGCAACGCCACCATGTAGAATAATGCTTTTCGTGCTGCCACAGTACATCGTGCTAGGACTCAAACCGTGCGCAATAGGCTAAATCATACGCAACTTTACTCCCGACGTCCATGGCGAGGGCCATCTTTGCAACCAAGACACCATGCAGTGCGGTACACATGGGCCCAACAACATGCCGAATGAACCGCTTAGGGTTGGCATCACGTTGTCTTCACCGATGAGTGTCGCATATGCCTTCAACCAGACAATCTTCGGAGGCGTGTTTGGAGGCAACCCGGTCAGGCTGAACGCCTTAGACACACTGTCTAGCGAGTGCAGCAATGTGGAAGTTCTCTGGATGTTTTGGGGTGGCATTATGAGAGGCCGACGTAAGCCCCTGGTGGTCATGGAAGGTCCTGTAACGCTGTACGATACTTGAATGCCATCCTCCGACCGATAGTCCAACCATATCGGCAGCATATTGGCGAGGCATTCGTCTTCATGGACGATAATTCGCGCCCCCATCGTGCAGATCTTGTGAATGACTTCCTTCAGGTTAACGACATCGCCCGACTAGAGTGGCCAGCATGTTCCCCAAACATGAACCCTATTGAACATGCATGGGATGGACTGGAAAGGGCTGAAAGGGCTATTTATGGACGGCGTGACCCACTAATCATCTTGAGGGATCTACGCAGTGTCGCCATTGAGGAGTGGCAGTGCCTTGATGAACTTGTTGATAGTACGCCACGATAAATACAAGCATGCATCAATGCAAGAGACGTGCTACTGGGTTCTAGAGGTACCGGCGTGTACAGCAGTCTGGACCACCATCTGTGAAGGTCTCTCTGTATCGTGGTACAACATGCAGTGTGTGGTTTTCATGAGCAGTAAAAAGGGCGGAAATGATCTTTATTTTGATCTGTGTTCCAATTTTCTGTACAGGTTCCGGAACTCGCGGAACCGAGGTGTTGCAAAACATTTTTTGATGTGTGTATGTTTCGCGTTACTGTTTAAAGGCATTTCAGTACTGTAATATCTTACGAGAGATCTAAGATAATTTAAGTGGCGATTATTTCCAACATTTATATTTGATGCAAGCTTCCCTTCTCAAACGCACTGTTCTTTCATCACTACTGGAGTGGGGGAACGTGCGCAATCGCATGTTTCTGATGTTTGCAGCTAAACATTGTATTGTTCCTGTTTGTTTTAAATTAATTTGGATAGTAAAAGTACAGAAGGTGTAGACGTCTTAGATTCGGAAAATTTAGGTTACGTATTATGGAAGTGTCAACATAGTGGTTTTCGCTTGGGAAAAACTGTTCCTCGTTTCCCTCAAATCTGTTCATTATGCATGAATATGGGTTGAGGTCTGTGTCACGAGCTTTATGAAATAACCCTTTTTCTCAGCTCCAGTCTTACTTCCCAATACTAGATGTGTACTTGGCCTTACTTAGATATGTATTTATCCCAGCCTTCTATCCGCCTACTTCCCTCTCTTCGCAGTCATCTATCCGCCCCATTCTGTCTGTTCCCAGTCTTCTACTAGCCCCCTTCTCTCTCTCTCTCTGTCCTCTTCCACCCACTCTCTCGTCCACCTCCTACACCCCCCCAGCTCCTCCTGCTCCACTTTCTGTCCATCTCCTTTCACCGCTCAATCCGCTCTTCCCCTTCTCTCTGGCCGACTGCTGGTCCCCCTCTGTCCATCTGCTCCTCCTTTATTCTTATTCCATCTTTTCCTCCCACTTCCTAAGTCTATATCTTCCTCCCCTCTCTCTGTCAATTTTCCCATCCCCTCTCTGTCCATACCTCTGATTCCCTATCTGTGTTCATCTCCTCCTCTCGTCTCTTTGCCTGTCCATCTCCCACCTCTCTTATTTCTTCACATTATCACCACTATCCCAATAGCGGACTGGTGGTTTTTATACACACAATATTCCTTTCCAGATTGTAACTAATATGTATACAAAATTTTGTTGTGATTGTCCCAGGAGTTCAGGATGAGTTTTCTTCCCGTGGCTTTGCTCGCTTTGACATATGTAAAATATATTTCTCCTACATTTAACACATTTCACACGTATTTCTACACATATTTCAACCGTATCTGTAGCGAAATTTATCTTTCAGTTCCGTTTTCACGCAGCTCAATGTTTATGACGCATCTCCTGAACTAAGTGTTTTAGAATGATATGTTTTTCTAATTACTTTCAGAGGCATATGTAAATACTGTCTGCGAAATGTGTTG
Organism: Schistocerca serialis cubense; assembly: GCF_023864345.2. Lineage (NCBI taxonomy): Eukaryota > Metazoa > Arthropoda > Insecta > Orthoptera > Acrididae > Schistocerca > Schistocerca serialis. The sequence continues at coordinate 301,273,712 of NC_064638.1, forward strand.
TGAAACGAACTAGTAGCAAACAAGTAATAAATTTAAACGTCATGTATGATACGGTGTTTTTCACGCATGTAAATGGTTATGACCTCATACTCATGAACTACGAGTCATACCATTTTTGTAGGTACGTTCAGCAGCATGTGTGGATGATGAATGCTGCAACTAGACTTCGTAGCAAGGAAGTAATAAGTCGGGATGATACAGCGGTTTTTCATGTATCTGAGTATCTGACGTCATATTTCCTGAACTTTCCGTCGCACAATGGTATATTTCTATTGGTATATTCAGTGGCATATGTCGATAATGTCTGCGAAAAGTGTTGCGAATAGAGCTAGTAATAAGGAAGTAATACATTTAAAAATCATGCTTGATACAGAAGGCTTTCACATATCTCAGTGCTTATGACGTCATTTCGAACTACGTGTGGTACAGAGATATAATTTTTCTGGTCATTCAGTGGTGTATACAATTCACAATATTCTTCGGTCGGCCGAAGCTATTCTCCTGCGTTGGTGTCCTATTATTTCTTCCTCATTTTTAATTTCAAAATTTGGTTAGATGGTAATATATTTTCAGCTGAAGATTCATCGTCTTCATACAGATTTTATAGAGTCTAACGAAAATGATTTTTCTGATGGAGTGAAAAAAAAGGAAGGAAATCAAAACTGGCTGGGTCAAGTCAGAAGAAACAATGTCTAGAGTCAAAATGAATTATTCGAATTATTTTTTTTAACACAACTACAGAACTATGGTTACACTGGTTACATGTCGGGTCTGCTTTAAAATCTTTGCAGCGTTGAGGCGACTGAGGCCTCGGCTGACTGCTGTCTGATTTTTCAGTCTGTGCTACCGGCTTCAAGAGCGCTGGAGCACAGATTAAATTTTCACAGGGGACTCCGCGATGAATAATTCATGTGACTAGGTAACTGAACACGGTAATGACATGTATGTACGTGTTGCCGGACTTCACACTGTGGCTGCTACAAGAAGAAGCGGATTAAGTATAATCTGATGATGCTCATCACTAGCAGGACACGGTCATGGGACTACGAGTGGCGTATTAAATCATCAGCGATAGGATAACTGCAGTACAAGCAGCTTCATGAGAGAGGGAACTTTGATGATAACCCTTCGAAGTTTCCCTTTGGATGTTGGTAGGAAGAAGTGAAAATTCTCGCTCCCTTTGTACCTTATGAAACTCTGAATTCTTTTAAAGACCTACGGAAGCAATAAAAGGCAGGCAGAGATATTTCCTGTCTAGCGGAATATTTTTAAATTTTTGAACGACAATGAAATAAACAGTGACGGAACTCAATATCTTAATCAAAAATGAAATATTGGGAAAGACATAGTTTAGGAGACAAGAAAGGTTGTTCAAAGGAGATTGTAAGCTACATAACTATTGACAAGGGAGAGATTGAGTCAATAGTTAAATGACTGAAGACTAGAGAATTTCATGGATATGATGGAGTACCCAGTAGAATATTAAAGTACTGTGCTCCATATGTTTGCCCTGTACTTAGCCATATTTGTAATTTTTCCTTTAAGAATGGTCAGTTTCCTGAACGATTAAAGCAGTCAGTAGTAAAGCCGCTTTATAAAAGGGAGAAAGGTATAACGTAGACAATTTTTTACCTATTTCTACGCCATAAGTGTTTCTTGAAGTTATTGAAAAGGTTGTGCATGTAAGGGTAATTGATCACTGTATTTCAAATAATATGTTACCAAACGTAGGATTCGGTTTTGGAAGTGGTTTAACAACTAAAAGTGCTATATTCTCTTGTCTCGCTTAGGTACTGGATGGATTAAACAAAACATTTCGAAAGCTAGGCATATTTTTGATTTAACTAAGGCGTTTGATTGCATTGGTCACGAAATATTTCTCCAGAAGTTGGACCGTTATGGAATACGTGGAGTATCTCACAACTGGTTCACCTCTTACCTTACCAACAGACAGCAGAAGGTTATTGTCCACAGTGTTGAGAACGGCTTTGATGATGGGCCTGAGTGGGGCACAGTCAAATGGGTGTCCCAAGGATCAGTGCTGGGTCCTCTCCTGTTCCTTATTTATATAAATGAGGTGCCCTCTAGTATTACAGGTGATTCTAAAATACTTATTGTTGCTGATGATGTAGTAAAGGATGTTGTGTGCAACGCTGGCTCGGTTTCAACTAGTGCAGTACATGACCGAAGTTCCTGGCTTCTAGAAAATAAACTAACGCAAAATCACAGAAAGACTCAGTTTTACATTTTCTAACACACAATTCAACAAAATCCGACGTTTTAATTTTACAGAATGGAAATACAATTAGTGGAACAACAGCTCAGATCCCTAAGTATTCAAATAGACAGTAAACTGTCATGGAAAGCCCACGTTCAGCATCTTGTTCAAAGACTGAATTCTGCCATTTTTAATATGTTAGTTCGCGAGCCTTTTGTCGACCCCTGTTCACTAGTCTGGGTATTTATATATATATATATATATATATATATATATATATATATATATATATATATATATATATATACAGAGGGTGTTACAAAAAGGTACAGCCAAACTTTCAGGAAACATTCCTCACATACAAAGTAAGAAAATATGTTATGTGGACATGTGTCTGGAAACGCTTGCTTTCCATATAGTGGAGAGCGAGAGAATAGGGAAACATCATGTGTGGTTTATGAAGGCTATGCAACATTGCGGGTTGCATAAAACGACAGCGGTAGGGGCAGTCGCATCATCTTCTAGAAGAGCATTCCTGACAAAAAGAAGTTGAATAGTATTAAATTTCAACCTTCATCCGAAGAAAAAACTTACGGGAACTATATCTGGAGTACAGCGTTTATAGTACTAAATCATGGACCGTAGGACAACTCAAAAGTGGGGAACCCATGCGTCTGAGATGTGGTGCTGTGGAAGGATGTTGAAAATTAGGCATAATGATAAAGTATGAAACGAGGACTCTTTCAAAGAATCGTCGTGGAAAGCACTAACGAGAAGAAGAGACTAGATGACAGGATATACGTTAAGGTATCATGGAACAACTTCCATCATACTTGAGGGAGCTGTAGCGGGTAAAAACAGTAGAGCAACATGGAGATTTGAATATAAGCAACAAATAACTAAGGGCGCTGGGTGTGCTACACTGAGATGAAAGGGTCGGCAAAGGAGAGGAAGCAGTGATGGGCGCAATCATCAGTCAAAAGACTGGTGAAAAAAAAAAGTTTCGTGACTCTGTATGCAGACATAATACTGCAGTGCGACGTGGACATTACAAGGCAGGTAGTGGCTGCAGCCGCTGGTTTTGCAGCCAGACGGCAAACAGAAACGTCTGCCGCAGGCAGCAGGTGGGCGGTCGCTCCCCTGAGGCTGTCACCGCGTCGCGACGATGCGGCGTCGCGCTCAGCATCTATGTTATTAGACGGCGGCGAGTGACGCTGGGTCGGCGCTGCCCCGGGAGGCCCGCTATCGATTCCTGGGCCTGTCTGCCACACCAGGTGCCTGCTGGCATTCCGCTTCTCGCGTCTGTACCGCTGTCCAGCCGGCGTCCCTTCTGGAAGTTCCTGTTTTCCATGCCCGATAATTGTTGGACTACGACAGGCGATATAACCCTTGCTATCGTTCTTATCTGTCTTCATGGGTAAACGACAATGTGTTTCTCACGTACACCACACAATGTACGTTAAAAGTCACCACGCCAGAATTGTATCACACAACTGGTATGGCGGCCGGCTGGTGTGGCCGTGCGGTTAAAGGCGCTTCAGTCTGGAACCGCGTGACCGCTACGGTCGCAGGTTCGAATCCTGCCTCGGGCATGGATGTGTGTGATGTCCTTAGGTTAGTTAGGTTTAATTAGTTTCTAGGCGACTGATGACCTCAGAAGTTAAGTCGCATAGTGCTCAGAGCCATTTGGACCGTTTGAACTGGTATGGCAGGGCTGCAGGTGAAGGGAGTGGTAAAGTGCTGGCACAAACAGAAGATTAACAACATTTATTTTGCCTTCAACAGAATGTACACACACATAATCTAACAAATCTTTCAATCATTCATATAAACTTCAATAATCACTTTTAGAAAAGTCAAAATCAGTTTCCAAAAAATATTTGAAAGGTTCCCGCAGATCACTATCCACTATAAAAGTAGAAATTCAAAGTTTGCAGACATCGTATCTGAAGAATATAAGTAAACTGATAGAAAAAAAGAGGATTTACATGGATGCTCATTTCAACCCCAAGGTAAAGCGAGAGCCTCCACAATATTAAAAAAAAATTCAAAAGCGGCCTTACGTCGCGGCATACATTCTCTGTCTTTCACAACAATGTAATATTACTCCAACATTTTCTCAAAAATTCGTGTAACTATACCCACGGATATAGCAGAAAATTATAAGCATTAAAATACGTTGCCTCAACTACCTTTTTCGAGACAGATAATGTCACCTGATAGTACCATCAACGAACTAAGTAATATAGGTATTTAACAATGCGTCACACCAGTATAATTTAGTCTGTGGCGTTAGCTAGTAAAAAAACATCTCAGTTACTAATAACAGTTATTTCCTAGCATGAATTTGAACTTGAACCTGAATGCTGCATTACATCAGTGGAACACTCTTTAGAAATACAGTATAAATATCAAGATCGACTAATCCCAAATTCTGGAATATGATGTCCACAATTTTAGAGTCTTTATTACATTCACATAAGATTACCAAAGCGAATTTATACATATAACTTAACGTATATGGCCTAAACAGGCTTGACATAGTTATTTACATGAATTACGAAAGAGGAATCAAGAACTCGTGACACAAATCAGGCCAACAAGTAACAAACAAGTAACAAATGGTTCAAATGGCTCTAAGCACTATGGCCGGCCGAAGTGGCCGTGCGGTTAAAGGCGCTGCAGTCTGGAACCGCAAGACCGCTACGGTCGCAGGTTCGAATCCTGCCTCGGGCATGGATGTTTGTGATGTCCTTAGGTTAGTTAGGTTTAACTAGTTCTAAGTTCTAGGGGACTAATGACCTCAGCAGTTGAGTCCCATAGTGCTCAGAGCCATTTTCTAAGCACTATGGGACTTAAAATCTGAGGTCACCAGTCCCCTAGACTTAGAACTACTTAAACCTAACCAACATAAGGACATTACACACATCCATGCTCGTGGCAGGATTCGAACCTGCGACCGTAGCAGCAGAGCGGTTCCGGACTGAAGCGCCTAGAACCGCTCGACCACAAAGGCTAGTTTAACAAGTAACAGATTTCATAAAACCTCCTAAAAAAACTATTGCTTATCACACACGCACAGTACAGTAGAATGACTTCCGTGGCTAGTATTAGTATGGAAAATAAAGCTATGGAACAGCCACTTGTGATAGGACCATCAGTGATCTGTTCGTCTGGCGTCAGAACTAATACCAGCAATGATGCAAGATAGTCAAATTATTTGCAGCCATAAGGCTCCGAAGGTGAGAATCACAAAGGCAGCATCTAAGCATTTACTTTAAAATACCTGAAGTACACACGAATGACTATTTAGCAAACAAGGTCAAACGAAGTTCATCACTTTTTGTAGTGCAGTACAAACAGCGCCTTTCAATACACCATCACATTAAATATTAATTGTAAGCTTTAATAGTTGCCAAGAGCATGAAACACATCCAGCCACCACACTAGAGCGAACATTATCTTTAGGATAATTTGGATAAGGGTCACCTCAACTTACGACAATAGTTAGTACAAAACAGCGCAGGTACCACGGGTCACACAAGCTGCGTTCTACTTGAAGCTGAAAGTCACACTAGCGACAATATAATGATGTCCCTTAGGCAATTAACACACATGGTTGTACTGCACCTGAGCTGTAAACAATCTTACAATATGACGTGGCGCCAGCGGTGAGCGGAAAGAGAGCACCATCTGAGTTTTTTCTGCCTTCAATTTCAAAATTCAACAACGATTCTTGATTCCACATGAGAACAGGAACTATCAACTAGCCAAGCACTACAGCGAGGAAACAAGGTCAATCACACGTATCACCACAGCACGATATACCAATTCATGATATACCAACTTCAACAGCGACTGTTAACTTCCCTACGGCTGTCTCTCTCCCTCTCTGTTGTTTCTTCCTCGTCTCGCTCCGCTACGCCACCGTAAACACTCTTGCCCCACTGCTCTCGCTGGTGCGTACCGTTCCCGAGCCAGGTTCCAGAAGAGTTTCGCAACTATTGGTATATCGATACCAAAGAGATCATCGATGTAACCGCTGCACAGCACGAAGATATTTCGCCACCGTCCTCCTAATGGTTAGACGTATAGGTCCATCGTCCTGGCCCATCACCCTGCATCACTGAAGGACAAGTTCATGGTTCCATCTCAGTTGTTGCTTACTTAACAAGTATTCGATTTATAACGTTTCGTAAAACCGGGCAGTTTCGATCTTAGAGGCCTTTCTGAAATGCCATACATACCGAAAGCATACTGTGTGATCAATCATTAAAGCAACCACCTGCAGGGATTACGTCGCTCGGTAGTCTGCCAGCATGCAACGGCGCTGGAGGGAACTATATTTCCCCTCCATTGTAAGGCCTTTGATTTGCGCAGGTACCACGTGTTTGTTAGGATTGCAATACGCTGTACTGAGTGGAAGCGTATCGAGTGAAATGAAAGACAAGTATTCTGTTCGACAAAGAGTGTTCCCGTATGATTTATACATCCACACAGAATCAGCGAGCACAAGAAGGAGATTATTTGTAGAGAAATTTCCTGATGTTGCTGATCGGAGTACAATTCATCTATTCATAAATTTCGCGGAAAGGAAGTGTTGCTGGCACTAAACATAGACAACCATGTACAGTACTCACAGAAGAAACTCTGGATAACATTGTTCGTACTCTGGATTGGTCTCCTAGAAAAACTTTTCGACATTGTCCTCAGCAAATGGAAATTTGCTATGGTTCTGTTCAAATAACTGCAAAGTAACTGAAGTTAAAGCCCTATGAAATAGCTACAATACAAGACCGTAAAACAGGTGATACTGTAAAAAAAGTTGCGGTTTTGTGACTGGATTTTGAGTAAGGTAGACAACGGAGAAATTAACCCCCATATATGTTTCTCTTTCGACGAATCATGGTTCCACCTAAGTAGATAAGTTAATTCACACAAAACCATTATTGGAGCTCTGAAAAGATAACGTAACACACGATGTACCACACAATGATCAAAAAATGGAAGTGTAATGCGCTATTAACAGCGAGAGAGTAATAGGCCCTACGTTTTTACAGGAACAAGCTTACAGTGAGAGACACGTGTGCAAAGTTTTGCAGCCTTTTTATGGCCAATTCACTGACAGAAAACATGCTTTCGCGGCGTTATAGCAGGACTCTGCGATGGCACATAAAGCCAACTTCTCGTAACAGGAAAAAAAATGAAATGACCATGTGGCGTTATTGGCCATTGGCCGGCCGCGATGGCCGTGCGGTTCTAGGCGCTGCAGTCCGGAACAGCGAGACTGCTACGATCGCAGGTTCGAATCCTGCCTCGAGCATGGGTGTGTGTGATGTCCTTAGGTTAGTTAGGTTAAAGTAGTTCTAAGTTCTAGGGGACTGATGACCTAAGATGTTAAGTCCCATAATGCTCAGAGCCATTTGAACCATTTTTATTGGCCATTAGGGAAAGTTCGGCCGCCGGGTTGCAAGCCTTATTTCAGGTGACGCCACATTTGCTGACTTGCGCGTTGGTGATGATGAAGTGATAATGAAGACAATCCATAAAGTTTTTCAATACAGATTTACCAGTAATAAAATATGGCCTTATCGTTCCCCCCAATTAAGGCATTGCGATTTTCATCCTTGCGAGAGAAAGTTTATAAATCAAATCCACACACTCGGACGGAACCGCAGGGTGTAATGAGCAGGTGTCAGAAAAGCTTGAACAACGAAGTTCGGCAGCTCCAGCATCTCCTCCCTTAATATATATCAGTAATTTACCTTTCTTTTTAAGTGTTTATGTTATGCATGTAGGCAATAACTAACGTGACAAACCGTACTACCATATCTACTGTGGAACTGCTGTCAACCAAGCCACTGGCACAGCAACCGGCATCGCCGGCCAGCCGCACACTGTGAAAGGGCTTGCGTTAACGATTGATCGGCCTATGTATGTGACGTGGTGCTGGTACCTACAGCATTAGAGAATCCCCTGTAAGACAGGAACATGCTAGTTGTGCAAAACATAACAAAGTAAATAATTGTTAATTAACCAACAGCTGAGAAAGAGCCATGATCTTCCCCTTCAACAAATTTACGGCAGCGGTACCTAAATGCAGAACTGATCCTCAGCTGTGTTTCACACGCATGCACATTGTGTTGCACGTGTGAGGTCTGTCTCAGCACTATTCGGTACATCTCGGCTTTGCTCGATCCTTCTAGGAAAATGCTTGGTGCAGCGTGACGTTTCATTTAGCAATGACAGGCGGCGCTGTTTCTTTCGACACCTGATGCGGCATTTCTCCGGCAGCTTCGACTTTTTTCCGTTCGGCAGAATCGTAGAATCAGCGCTGTTTGCCATTTTCTCATGGTATAAATGAAGTTTAGAGCCGCAGTAGCTTTGTTTGGACAAAAAGAGGCAGCTAGTGATCTACCAACACAAACCTTTAAAAAGTAATGGTTATCACACAAGAGAAAGATGAGAATTTTCAGAAACTATTATACATTCGCATAACCAATGGTTTATGCGAATTTTCTATGGAACGGCATTGCAACACCATTCAGGAAGAAATTAAAATTTTAGTTCATGATGAACGAGGAAAAATTGCAACGATCGACTACGGTTTGAACAGGCTTTATTGTTTTGCACATCAGCATGCACTCATGCACTCTGTGCTAAATTTACAGGCATGGAGCACCTGATGAAAATTTTTGCTATGAACTGCAAATTTTCAGCAGTCGCACGCATTATTCTACAGTCAGTTGCAGTAGATGTTGATGGACCTCATTGAGGAGTACGCACACGCTGTATATTACGGCATAGTACTTTGGTTAGGAGAAGGAACATGCATGGAACGGTTTTTCGAATTAAGACCCATTGTTTTTGTATTTATGAAGAAGAAAGGAAAACAGGAGCGGAAATTAGAACGTCTGGAATGGATTACAGACGTATCATTTTACTTGGACTTTACTGCAAACAACCCACTTTAAGAGGCTGCAAAATGAGAAACAGCTTTCTTTTTATTTCATGGCGATGCGTTTAAAAATAAAATGGCGTTGTGAAACGGACAGCTTTTGACAGAAAACCTCGTACACTTCTCTAAGATCACTCTCCAACTAACAAAAAAAAATATATATATTATTTTTAAGTTTTATTACGTACGCATGAATACTGTACGTAGTGGGAGATTATGATTACTTTTAATTAGCTGCCTCAATGAAATCCTACACGGAACTGTTACAAAGAAAATTTTCTTTCGTACGAAATGCTTGCGGTATCGGCCGCACTTTCAAATACTTGCTCTGCCAGTTAACGCATCCGCGTTTCTTACAGCTGCCACAGCACCACCAGGACGCTGGCCCAAACGATTACGCCGCTGCCAATGAGATGCAAGCATCCCCTCTCCGGAGCTCCAGCGGCAGGTGTACTTAAGCTCAAACATTCATGCCCTCACCCATTTTTGTGTGTTTCCAGTTGAATAACATTTACAGACTTTCGTAGTGGTCAGGGCTCGACATCTTCTCTACAGACATTGGACTGATGAGTGACTGATATATAAGTCTTTTGTGCCTGCATATAATTCTCTATTCAAAGATACTATTAGCGACTGACGTTACAAATACGGCAACAAAATTACGTTCTGTTTTTACTATCTGATATTAGATCTGATTAATATCTGAAGTCTCTATTCATGAACAGTATCATTTCCTCGCTCCTTTATCCACTACAGAACCTCACAGTGTGCAAAGGAAAACTTAACAACGCTAATGAAATAAAACATTCTAATATTTCATGATTTATATTGATAAATATCTTTCATAAAATACATCCACGCTAAGCCAAAGTGCTCTGTGGTTTCGCCGCCCTGTGGGATTTGAATAAGAGCACTGAAAAATATTTCATCGTGCTGCCTATCAGGAAACTGTTCGAACTTCTTTAACGTAGTGTCGAAAATTGGAGATTGCCTTTTCAGATACACAATATGATTAAAAGTTGGTGAAGCCGACTCAGAAATAAACTACAAAAACATCATGTTGGACGAAGGCCACTTGTCTTACAACATTTTTAAAATTAAATTGTGACTGAGATTCGATAAATAACACAGACGACTTTGAAAAGCATTTTGCTCTCAGATTTTCTTTTCACCGTATACTTACATTAATTCAGCAATCAGAATCAAATCATCAAAGGAATGCGATGTGAATGCCGAAGCGAATGAGAATGCGAATACTGCTGCAAGAGTCTACAGTGTTTGGTCACTTGTTTCTCAAATGTGAAAAAATATTCTCGTCACATTATAACAGGGTTTGTATTATGTCTCTACGATTTGGTTTCCCATCTTAACCACTGTGCTTGAACCTTCACTATTATTAGTTATATGCAATTAAGAAACCACAAAATCGACGTAAAAACTCTTAAACTTAAGGAAAGAGGCGCCCCAACTGGCGCTAAGGAAAACGTGAATATTGAAGAACTCATTGTGGCATTGGAAGAACTGCAAGAATAGTTATCTAAACGTTCTGAGGACACTGCCACTCTTACTTCTGAGCAGATTCTGACACCGTTTGACCTCTCAGTTGAGAGCATCCTTGTGCATATGCAAATACGAGGACGGTTTGAAAAGTTCTCCGAACAGAATCGAAAAACAAGTACTTACATCACTGAAACTTTTTTTATTTTTCAATGTAGACTCTTTGTAGATTAATGAACATGGTCCAACGATGTTCCAGTGCCTTGATCCCATCTCGAAAATGAGTTTCCTCCGGGCCTGCAAAATAGTTGTCAACTCCAGATATCAATTCTTCGTTTGAAGTGAATCTTCGTCCACCAAGACAAATTTTCAGTTTAGGGAAGAGATTGAAGACTGGCGGAGTAAGGCGGATGTGGCAACAATTCATACCTTAGTTCGTGTAATTTTGTCATAGCGACGGCACATGTGTGCGGGCGCACATTGTCTTGATGAAATATGACTTTCTTCCTTGCTAAATACTGGACTCACATTCGGGAGGACGACGGATCAATCCCGCGTCCGGCCAAGCTGATTTAGGTTTTCCGTGATTTCCCTAAATCGCTCCAGGCAAATGCTGGGATGGTTCCTTTGAAAGGGCACGGCCGACTTCCTAACCAAATCCAATGAGACCGATGACCTCGCTGTTTGGTCCCTTACCCCAAAACAACCCAACCCAACCTTGCTAAACCTGACATTTTCTCGAGTGTCTTTTGTTTCAGTTGGTCCAGGAGGTTAGCATAGTATTCTGCAGTAATTGTTTGCCCAGTGAGGAGACAATCTACAGACAGAATCCTCTTCACGTCCCAGAACATTGAAGCCATGAGCTTTCCCGCCGAAGGAACTGTCTTTGCTTTCTTGGGTGGCGGAGAATCGTCATTTTTCTTCACTTTGATTGTTGTTTTGTCTCTGGGGAATAGCAGTGCAAACAAGCTTCATCTATGGTCACAAACAGGCGCAAAAAATCTTGTTCGTTTCTCCTAAAACGGGCCAAACATTGTTCCGTTATGTTCATTCTCATGCGTTTTTGATCCAGCATCAATATTCGCGGCAACCATCGCGCAGATAATTTTTTCATTACTAATTCTTCAGTTGAAATGTGATATAACCTTTCAAATGAAATCTGGCAAGCGTAGAGCAGAATTCCCCGTTAAAATAACAATACTTTTATGTTAAAACTGACCGCTCGTTCTAAGTTGTTTTCCTCGAGAAGAGCTTCTACGTTTCTATAATGAGGATGCAAACATGAGACATTGTTTCGAGCAAGATAATTGTGTGCATGAAAAGCATTTTTCTATAGTGAAACTAGGTAAGTCACGGTACTGTGAGAACCTGTGTCACGAATATCTACGAAACTGTCTAGGTCTGTCAGAATGCTGACAGTTTGCACCAGATATAAAATTTTATTGTCTCTTAGTTGCGACAAAAAATTAAATAACAATGCAAATTTATTTTGTTTCTGATCTGTTCTGTTGAGAAACATGAAGTATGAAACCAAACAACATGCTGGTCTACGTTGTAAAGGTGAAAAGATTACATTGCCATGTAGAGCATTCCACTTTTCCCGTCTCTTTCTCCTCTTTTCCCCTGCTCGTGCTCAGATAGCTATTCATAGTATGGGGGGAGGGGGGGAGTGTAGGCTTGGGCGATAGCAATCCACACACGTGCAAGAGCGCATGTGTGCACAGAATCGTTGGCCGTCGCTAGTGTAGGCAGTGTGGAGTTTCTAGAACCAAATACGTGATAGGAGCCTACCACCTGTAACAAACATCTGGCCAGAAGTTAGACTGCAGCACCATTCCTTCAGCATCGTGCATCCGACCAGCACTCTCTGCACTTTTCATTGATCATACGTACAGATATGCAGCTGCAACTAGCGTTAACGGCTGGGTGAAGTCGCAGATATAGGATCTGTCATTTAGCTCTGACAGCTCTGGTCTATGAACCGGATCCGTTGGGGTGAGGCTGCTCAGTTGCCACTGTGGCTCGACCAGCCACCGAGGTTTCTGAAACTCGGGGCGGGGGGGGGATTGCAATTCCCCGATAACCGCCACGGTCTGCAGGCAGTAACAACCAGCCACTGACCCTGTCACTCCGCGAAACTGACACGCTACTGAATCAGCAAGGGCGTCGTTGCCGTTAGCTGCTGTCGTGGTGCCTCAGCACTCTGCTGCGAATATCGCTCGCTGCCTATTAGCCACGGCCGCTCCTATTCCACTACTGTGGAAGTATTGCATGGACGGCATACAGATATATTCCATAAAAATTAATGACTACACGTTTACTAGAGTAGCGAGGAATCCATACCGAGCGACGTGATGCAGTTGTCAGCACACTCGTATTCGGAAAGAGGCGTATAATACAGAGGGCCTTACTACTGAGTTTTAATATTTGAGTTCAAAGTTCTTGAAAAGATACTCGGAGATATAAATGCTCTTGCTGCAATGGTAAATGCTCTTCAAATTGACAAATCACTTATCTGCTGTCAAGTTCCCACTCTCAATTTCTGCCATCAACACGCTCTTAAATACTTACGAATGGTGGTGCTTCTATTGGAACTACAAGTAAGTAATGAATAAAAAAAATGGTTCAAATAGCTCTGAGCACTATGGGACTTCACATCTATGGTCATCAGTCCCCTAGAACTTAGAACTACTTAAACCTAACTAACCTAAGGACAGCACACAACACCAGTCATCACGAGGCAGAGAAAATCCCTGAGTAATGAATAGTGTTGTTAATGAATGACCCTCAAATCAGTCTTTGTTGCTATGCTGTAGAGGGTCAAGATGTCCCTCCATGTTGAGTACAATGAGCATTTAAGTAGGTCCAACCTAATTGGTGATGGCCATTAACTCAGGTTAATAACACCAGCCGCTGCCGAAATGGAGGATAGGCAGTATTCGCAGCTGCTGGATCCGACTTCAGACACTGCTGGAAATAGCTCTTCCACGCTCTTCGTCACTGTAACTCGAAATCTTCTTCTAGCTTTCAAGCTGTTGAGCATCTTCACATGTTCCCATGCAGAAGCCCTAACTGGATACTATCAGCCTGGGCAGCTGAATCCACGTTCTTTAACGACGTCGCTCCTCCTCTCCCTCCTCCTTTCCCAACCCATCTTGGGATCAGCTATGGAGGAGGATAACGTCCGCGGCTGTGAAAACATTAGTGTGTGCAGTGCTTTCATAGACTGGTTGCAGTGACTTTTCGTAATGTTAGTAACTGATCTCAATGTTGTGTGTGTGTTTGGACCCAAAAACGGAACTGTATTTCTGTAACTTTCCTCCTGCCTTTATGTTTTCATTGCGTACTTGGGGCAGACCCCCTGGAAAACGGCGCCGCAGCATGCGTTCATCTGTTTATTACATTCGTGCTCCCTACGGGCACGGTGCCGGCGCGCATCATTCGACTGTTACGCTCTCTCTTACAGTTCGCTAAATTTAATTTTCCAGAATTGACACCACCGTTGGACTGCGGGGCATGGCTGCTGAAGAGTTATGCAATTTTCGGGCAGTTGTTGACATACAATAAGTTTGTGTCTTACAGAATTCAGGGGAAAACTTCAGGGAGCTAGAAAATGGAGATGTCAACAAACAAAATAGTCGAATGTCTATTTGAAGTAACAGCGTGCAAAAATTATGAAGACAGCATGACATAGGTAAAATAGTATCACTGACAAGATGTACCGATGGTCTACGAGAAACAGTTGCGAAAGTCCCTTTTATTTTGCAACCGCTACTGTAGCGCTACCATGAACCTGGTGTACATCAATACGTCGTGAAATGATTGTGTATGGTGTATATGGAGCGCAGAAGCACGTTCAAAAGGCAAATGATATCGTACTTCGGAGTTCACTGTTCCGCTATAAATCATAGCAATGATAAAAAAATATCTTCAAGATTGTAAAAATTGTGCCTAATTTTGAATGTATTAAAGTGAGTGTGAAATCCACAAAGAAACTCGTGAAACGAACCACAGTAGGACTATTATGAAATATATACATGTAATTGAGATTTCGTTATTGCTTGTCAATATTAACAAGAGAGGGGATATTACTTTAACTAAATTTTCGTTTTCATATTGGATAAGTCACCGCCACGTTGAGAGACTGGGAAATATTGAGTTCTCCAGTTACAGCATTCCAATTTCTTTTACTATACACCAGCTACTTGGAGCTTCAGCGATCAAAACCTACAGCTGAAGCGATGCTCTCGCTCCAAGCTGCTGGTGTGTAGTAACATGACTCAAAATGTTACAGATTTCCCCCCTGCAGAATTTCGCTATTGGTTGTCGTAGCTTTAAGAAGATGATGAAATATCAGGGCTTTTCTACCTTGTGATTTTACTTATTTAATACTTTTGTAACCCAAAGCCATTATGTACAGCAGGTTGTAAAGTACTAATAACAATCTTAAGATTGATGGGATGATGAGGTCATAAACCTATTAGCCAGCGTTAAATTTCTGTACTACAGCTACAATAGACTGTCCTATAAGCGAACATGTAACCCTTTCAAGCTGACTATGAGTTTTTTGCTGTGTAACATATGTTGCAGCCAATGACTGAAGAGAGTGAGACTGTTCAAGCCGGCTGTTGTGGCCGAGCGGTTCTAGGCTCATCAGTCTGGAACCGCGCGACCGCTACGGTCGCAGGTTCGAATCCTACCTCGGTCATGGATGTGTGTGATGTCCTTAGGTTAGTTAGGTTTAAGTGGTTCTAAGTTCTAGGGGACTGATGACCTCAGATGTTAAGTCAAATGTTAAGTCCCATAGTGCTTAGAGCCATTTGAACCATTTTGAAACTGTGTACTCACAACCGGCGGGCGTTGAGTACTAGCAGCAGTCTGCGAGCGCGCAGCAACGCGTCGGGCACACGCCTTCCATTCAAACGTCAGGTCACGTGGTGTGATCCCTCGTCTACGGAACAGAATCAAGTTGCCCACACTGTGACAAATCAGTAATACACTCCTGGAAATGGAAAAAAGAACACATTGACACCGGTGTGTCAGACCCACCATACTTGCTCCGGACACTGCGAGAGGGCTGTACAAGCAATGATCACACGCACGACACAGCGGACACACCAGGAACCGCGCTGTTGGCCGTCGAATGGCGCTAGCTGCGCAGCATTTGTGCACCGCCGCCGTCAGTGTCAGCCAGTTTGCCGTGGCATACGGAGCTCCATCGCAGTCTTTAACACTGGTAGCATGCCGCGACAGCGTGGACGTGAACTGTATGTGCAGTTGACGGACTTTGAGCGAGGGCGTATAATGGGCATGCGGGAGGCCGGGTGGACGTACCGCCGAATTGCTCAACACGTGGGGCGTGAGGTCTCCACAGTACATCGATGTTGTCGCCAGTGGTCGGCGGAAGGTGCACGTGCCCGTCGACCTGGGACCGGACCGCAGCGACGCTCGGATGCACGCCAAGACCGTAGGATCCTACGCAGTGCCGTAGGGGACCGCACCGCCACTTCCCAGCAAATTAGGGACACTGTTGCTCCTGGGGTATCGGCGAGGACCATTCGCAACCGTCTCCATGAAGCTGGGCTACGGTCCCGCACACCGTTAGGCCGTCTTCCGCTCACGCCCCAACATCGTGCAGCCCGCCTCCAGTGGTGTCGCGACAGGCGTGAATGGAGGGACGAATGGAGACGTGTCGTCTTCAGCGATGAGAGTCGCTTCTGCCTTGGTGCCAATGATGGTCGTATGCGTGTTTGGCGCCGTGCAGGTGAGCGCCACAATCAGGACTGCATACGACCGAGGCACACAGGGCCAACACCCGGCATCATGGTGTGGGGAGCGATCTCCTACACTGGCCGTACACCACTGGTGATCGTCGAGGGGACACTGAATAGTGCACGGTACATCTAAACCGTCATCGAACCCATCGTTCTACCATTCCTAGACCGGCAAGGGAACTTGCTGTTCCAACAGGACAATGCACGTCCGCATGTATCCCGTGCCACCCAACGTGCTCTAGAAGGTGTAAGTCAACTACCCTGGCCAGCAAGATCTCCGGATGTGTCCCCCATTGAGCATGTTTGGGACTGGATGAAGCGGCGTCTCACGCGGTCTGCACGTCCAGCACGAACGCTGGTCCAACTGAGGCGCCAGGTGGAAATGGCATGGCAAGCCGTTCCACAGGACTACATCCAGCATCTCTACGATCGTCTCCATGTGAGAATAGCAGCCTGCATTGCTGCGAAAGGTGGATATACACTGTACTAGTGCCGACATTGTGCATGCTCTGTTGCCTGTGTCTATGTGCCTGTGGTTCTGTCAGTGTGATCATGTGATGTATCTGACCCCAGGAATGTGTCAATAAAGTTTCCCCTTCCTGGGACAATGAATTCACGGTGTTCTTATTTCAATTTCCTGGAGTGTATATTCATTCTTGCTTGCTTACCAGATACGCGCCAACTACCTTTCTGGTGAAGACCCGCGCTGCGAACTCGGACTGTGCTTCGTGTTGTACTCTGACTGGATTTCTCATGGCGTTAGGACTGACTAGAGATTTATGTAAGTACCTGTAATATTTTACGGTATTGATCCTTCATGTAATTGCCACCAGTCAGTAGCTTCTGTTGTACAGAACATGAGAACTTGAAGCTGTGATCAGCTAGAAGGAACAGCGTTGTGTTCCAAGAAAATATACGGGGTGGTCTATTGATCGTGACCGGGCCAAATATCTCACGAAATAGGCGTCAAACGAAAAAACTACAACGAACGAAACTTGTGTAGCTTGAAGGGGGAAACCAGATGGCGCTATGGTTGGCTCGCTAGATGGCGCTGCCATAGGTCAAACGGATATCAACTCCGTTTTTTTTAAAAATTGGAACCCCCATTGTTTACTACATATTCGTATACTATGTAAAGAAATATGAATGTTTTAGTTGGACCACTTTTTTTCGCTTTGTGATAGATGGCGCTGTAATAGTCACAAACATATGGCTCACAACTTTAGACTAACAGTTGGTGACAGGTAGGTTTTTGAAGTTAAAATATAGAACGTAGGTACGTTTGAACATTTTATTTCGGTTGTTCAAATGTGATACATGTACCTTTAGCAACTTATCATTTCTCAAAACGCATGCTGTTACAGCGTGATTACCTGTAAATACCACATTGATGCAATAAATTCTTACAATGATGTCCGTCAGTCCCAATGCATTTGGCAATCCTTGTAACGACATTCCTCTCAACAGCGAGTAGTTCGCCTTCCGTAATGTTTACACATGCATTGACAATGCGC
This sequence comes from Schistocerca serialis cubense, assembly GCF_023864345.2. NCBI lineage: Eukaryota > Metazoa > Arthropoda > Insecta > Orthoptera > Acrididae > Schistocerca > Schistocerca serialis. The sequence continues at coordinate 301,291,673 of NC_064638.1, forward strand.
TGACGCATGTTGACAGGCGTTGTCGGTGGATCACGATAGCAAATATCCTTCAATTTCTCGATAGACAGAAATCCGGGGACGTCAGATCCGGTGAACGTGAAGGCCATGGTATGGTGCTTTGACGACCAATCCACCTGTCATGAAATATGCTATTCAGTATCGCTTCAAACGCACGCGAGCTATGAGCCGGACATCCATCATGTTGGAAGTACATCGCCATTCGGTCATGCAGTGAAACGTCTTGCAGTAACATCGATAGAACATTACGTAGGAAATTAGCTTACATTGCACCATTAAGATTGGCATCGGCAAAATGGGGGCCAATTATCCTTCCTCCCATAATGCCGCACCATAAATTAACCCGCCAAGGTCGCTGATGTTCCACTTGTCGCAGCCATCGTGGATTTTTCGTTGCCCAATAGTGCATATAATGCCGGTTTACGTTACCGCTGTTGCTGAATCACGCTTCGTCGCTAAATAGAATGAATGCAAAAAATTTGTCATCGTCCCGTAATTTCTCTTGTGCCCAGTGGCAGAACTGTACACGACGTTCAAAGTCGTCGCCATGCAGTTCCTGGTGCATAGTAATATGGTACGCGTGCAACCGATGTTGATGTAGCATTCCCAACACCGACGTTTTTGAGATCCCCAATTCTAGCGCAATCTGTCTGCTACTGACGTGCGGATTAGCCGCGGTGCGACTGCTACGGCCACAGGTTCGAATCCTGCCTCGGGCATGGATGTGTGTGATGTCCTTAGGTTAGTTAGGTTTAAGTAGTTCTCAGTTCTAGGGGACTGATGACCACAGCTGTTAAGTCCCATAGTGCTCGGAGCCATTTGAACCATTTTTGATTAGCCGCGACAGGAGCTAAAACACCCACTTAGGCATCATCATTTGTTGCAGGTCGTGGTTGACGTTTCACGTGTGGCTGAACACTTCCTGTTTCGTTAAATAACGTAAGTATCCGGCGAACTGTCCTGACACTTGGATGATGTCGTCCAGGATACCGAGCAGCATACATAGCAAACGCCCGTTGGGCATTTTGATCACAATAGCTATACACCAACACGATATCGACCTTTTCCGCAATTGGTAAACGGTCCATTTTAACACGGGTAATTTTAACACGAAGCAAATACCGTCCGCACTGGCGGAATGTTATGTGATACCACGTACTTACACGTTTGTGACCAATGCAGCGCCATCTATCACAAAGCGAAAAAATTGGTCCAACTAAAACATTCAGATTTATTTACGTACTACACGAATATGTAATAAGAAATGGGGGTTACTATTTAAATAAACGCAGCTGATATCCGTTTGACCCTATGGCAGCGCCATCCAGCGGGCCAACCATAGCGCCAACTGGTTTCCCCCTTCAAGCTAGACGAGTTTCGTTCTTTGTAGTTTTTTTCGTTTGACGCTTATTTCGTGAGATACGATCAATGGACCACTCTGTATATCTTCTTCTTCCTCTGCACCTCATGGATTAGGTATTCTTGCCCATTCCGGCTTCATAGTTGTCTTCAGCATTTCCAGGGTTGTCCCTGACCTCTTCTTCCTGTGGGTACGTAATCGAATGCTGCTTTGGAAAGGCTAATATTTTCGATTGTTTGTAAGTAATCGGTCCAGTTCCGCCTGTTATTTAATATTTTATGAAATATTGTTTCTATGTTTAATATTTTACTATCGTCTTCGTTTCGTATTCTGTTCGGCCTCTTACAGCTCTTAACACTCCTTAAAAATCTCATTTCTGCCAACCGTATTTTACTCATTTCCTTTGCGTTCGCACCAAGGGCTCACTGCTACGAGGATACGAGGGTAAAGCAATTACTGCACAAGATATCATTTTCGTTTCTTTACGTACTTGGTTTTGAACGGTTCTTTTAACGGTTCGACACACAGATTGAAATTTTCTATGTTTTTGCCCAGTGTCCGCATTATTATAAAAACTTATATCGTAGCCAAGATATTTAAAATTAGATAGTTGTCCCAAAATATTGCTCTCCAACACAACCACTGAGTTCACTAAATATTTCCCTCTAAACACCATAATATTCGTTTCCTTAACTGAGGTTTGAAAATTATAAAATTTGCCTATATTATGTGAAAAGTACATGGATTTCTGGAACAGTATCTCATTCAGTGGAATCATTATTTTATCTTTTGGTAATAGATTAGTCTTCGAATAGATACTTTTTGATAAGTTACTTCTTGGAACAATTTCCATTTCTTTGAACTGTCGTCAGTATATAATCGAGAGAATTTTCGGAGTCGTTTACAGCACGTGGCGAAATTTTAGCAGTTGTACAGTCTAGTCCCATTACAAAGACAGTGAGTTAATTAAATTATAACAAAAATTCCAGTCACAGATTCGTAGTGCTAACGCAGTTACGACTTAACTGGTAGTCGGCACAGACCAGTAAGTTGATTAATTAAAAAGTCAATCTGCTTATTTATGCATTAAAACCAGTTTTCTCCAGCCTGCTGAAACCACCTATAGTTTGCCTAGGTAGACGACTATCGAATGGTAGGGAGTAGAAATTTCCATTGCCTTTGTCGTTTAACTCATGAAGAAGTCAGATGGATCAAGTCAGTAAAGGTTCCGGTGGATTTTAATCCCAAATTCAAGACACGGCAATGGCGGCATATAAGGACACTGACCCCGCATGTGGTCAAGGAACTGGCACGATCACAGTTTACCAACCCGCGTGTTGTCGGATCGAACTGCCACTTACGTCAACCGCTCATAATCAGGAACCTTTTTCTATCAGAAGAAATACATAGCTGTACTGCATCTGAAGAAATAAAACGACTGAGAGATACTCTCTCAACCTCAAGCCGTTGCAGTTCTTAATAGGCTTCTGTTCATCGCTAGCAGTTGTGAGTTAGCTATCGCAGTTTTTTTCGAAACAACCACGTACAGTTATATTCAGATTTAGTCAAAGATATTTGTAGTGGAATGCTCATAGGAATTTGGTACTTGATTAAGACGCTAAGATGCGATTTGCACCGTAAGCAGTCACCATTATGCTTCCACCAATGTTAGAATGGTAACGCTTGTCGCCCTGCCACTGTCCGTGTGCTCGCATTACTAGATCACGTTTCGTTCGTGGTTCTGAACTCCAAGAGTCTTCTCTGTCTTTCTGATCAATATCGACATGCACTGGAGAAGTTATCGTTGTTTCTCAAGTGGTTCTATTTCCTTTTATGTACATTTAGCTTGACCCACAGCGAGATTGCGGATCAGCGGATAGGCAAACTCGTTGAACTGGTAAATTCTCAACTTATCTGACTAGAATAACTATACCAAAATGAGATTTTCACTCTGCAGCGGAGTGTGCGCTGATATGAAACTTCCTGGCAGATTAAAACTGTGTGCCGGACCGAGACTCGAACTTGGGACCTTTGTCTTTCGCTGGCAAGTGTTCTACCAACTGAGCTACCCAAGCAAGACTGACGCCCCGTCCTCACAGCTTTCCTTCTGCCAGTACCTCGTCAGGAGAGCTTCTGTAAAGTTTGGAAGGTAGGAGACGAGGTACTGACAGAAGTAAAGCTGTGAGGAGGGGGCGTGAGTCGTGCTTGGGTAGCTCAGTTGGTAGAACACTTGCCAGCGAAAGACAAAGGTCCCGAGTTCGAGTCTCGGTCCGGCATACTGTTTTAATATGCCAGGAAGTTTCATATCAGCGAACACTCCGCTGCAGAGTGAAAATCTCATTCTGGAAACATCCCCCAGGCTGTGGCAAAGCCAGGTCTCCGCAATATCCTTTTTTCAGGAGTGCTAGTTCTGCAAGGTTCGAAGGAGAGCTTCTGTAAAGTTTGGAAGGTAGGAGACGAGGTACTGCCAGAATTAAAGCTGTGAGGACGGGGCGTGAGTCGTGCTTGGGTAGCTCAGTTGGTAGAACACTTGCCCGCGAAAATCAAAGGTCCCGAGTTCGAGTCTCGGTCCGGCATACTGTTTTAATATGCCAGGAAGTTTCATATCAGCGAACACTCCGCTGCAGAGTGAAAATCTCATTCTGGAAACATCCCCCAGGCTGTGGCAAAGCCAGGTCTCCGCAATATCCTTTCTTTCAGGAGTGCTAGTTCTGCAAGATTCGCAGGAGAGCTTCTGTAAAGTTTGGAAGGTAGAAGACGAGGTACTGGCAGAAGTGAAGCTGTGAGGACGGGGCGTGAGTCGTGCTTGGGTAGTTCAGTTGGTAGCCGGCACGGTAGCTCAGCGTGTTCGGTCAGAGAGCCGGTTGACCTCTGTAATAAAAAACTGAGTGGAAGGATCAACCACCGAACTTGAACAGGATGTCTTGCGACGTCCGCAATGACAAAACACACAAAAAAAGTTGGTAGAGCACTTGCCCGCGAAAGGCAAAGGTCCCGAGTTCGAGTCTCGGTCCGGCACACAGTTTTAATCTGCCAGGAAGTTTTTAGTGTAATTGTAATTTGTGTTTTCATCAGGAGAACAACTCAAACTTTCAGCCAGATTAAAAGAAGAATTCACTGTAGAAGGAATACACATTATTTAATTACAGTCTCTATATGTTACTGCTCGGTAGTATTACCTTGTTCCGTTCATTAGTGGTGTTAATTACCTCGGGGAATGAGTCCCCTGCTGTATGAAAGTTGTCTGACATCTTCACAGTCCGGAGAGCAGAAGATCATCGGCTAAGATCATTTTCATATGATAGTACGGGATACGGTGACCGGCAGAACTCCTCACTCGTTCTTTCAATTAACAATCTCCGCTCACTTCTTTTAATTCCTGTGATTATGATGAAATTAACATTTCTGTATAGACTCTTTACTACCAAAATCAGAATGTGATGGATAGCCGTTATTTTCTCTTATTAACCATAGTAAATCTCTTCACTTCTTGCTTCAACCACGCACGATCTCCTTTTCCTAAATCCTTCCACATTACATCATTAATTTTTATAATGATTTCTATCGTTGTACACTTACTAAGATTAATTTTGTAGTTACTTTCTCTGATCTACACTCCTGGAAATTGAAATAAGAACACCGTGAATTCATTGTCCCAGGAAGGGGAAACTTTATTGACACATTCCTGGGGTCAGATACATCACATGATCACACTGACAGAACCACAGGCACATAGACACAGGCAACAGAGCATGCACAATGTCGGCACTAGTACAGTGTATATCCACCTTTCGCAGCAATGCAGGCTGCTATTCTCCCATGGAGACGATGGTAGAGATGCTGGATGTAGTCCTGTGGAACGGCTTGCCATGCCATTTCCACCTGGCGCCTCAGTTGGACCAGCGTTCGTGCTGGACGTGCAGACCGCGTGAGACGACGCTTCATCCAGTCCCAAACATGCTCAATGGGGGACACATCCGGAGATCTTGCTGGCCAGGGTAGTTGACTTACACCTTCTAGAGCACGTTGGGTGGCACGGGATACATGCGGACGTGCATTGTCCTGTTGGAACAGCAAGTTCCCTTGCCGGTCTAGGAATGGTAGAACGATGGGTTCGATGACGGTTTGGATGTACCGTGCACTATTCAGTGTCCCCTCGACGATCACCAGTGGTGTACGGCCAGTGTAGGAGATCGCTCCCCACACCATGATGCCGGGTGTTGGCTCTGTGTGCCTCGGTCGTATGCAGTCCTGATTGTGGCGCTCACCTGCACGGCGCCAAACACGCATACGACCATCATTGGCACCAAGGCAGAAGCGACTCTCATCGCTGAAGACGACACGTCTCCATTCGTCCCTCCATTCACGCCTGTCGCGACACCACTGGAGGCGGGCTGCACGATGTTGGGGCGTGAGCGGAAGACGGCCTAACGGTGTGCGGGACCGTAGCCCAGCTTCATGGATACGGTTGTGAATGGTCCTCGCCGATACCCTAGGAGCAACAGTGTCCCTAATTTGCTGGGAAGTGGCGGTGCGGTCCCCTACGGCACTGCGTAGGATCCTACAGTCTTGGCGTGCATCCGTGCGTCGCTGCGGTCCGGTCCCAGGTCGACGGGCACGTGCACCTTCCGCCGACCACTGGTGACAACATCGATGTACTGTGGAGACCTCACGCCCCACGTGTAGAGCAATTCGGCGGTACGTCCACCCGGCCTCCCGCATGCCCACTATACGCCCTCGCTCAAAGTCCGTCAACTGCACATACGGTTCACGTCCACGCTGTCGCGGCATGCTACCAGTGTTAAAGACTGCGATGGAGCTCCGTATGCCACGGCAAACTGGCTGACACTGACGGCGGTGGTGCACAAATCCTGCGCAGCTAGCGCCATTCGACGGCCAACACCGCGGTTCCTGGTGTGTCCGCTGTACTGTGCGTGTGATCATTGCTTGTACAGCCCTCTCGCAGTGTCCGGAGCAAGTATGGTGGGTCTGACACACCAGTGTCAATGTGTTCTTTTTTCCATTTCCAGGAGTGTAGGTAATATGACCCTTTACACCAGGAGTTCAACCTGAAGCGGCACGATCGCCTCTGATCCTTCACAGAACCGGTCGCTAGGGCAGTCGGCAGTTCGAGCAGCAGACAGACAGAACACGGCCCAAGGCGGACGGTCCAACGTCGGCGCAAGTGCCATGTAATTCAGCCAGTAATTACACTGCTAGGATCAATCTGTAGCGCCAATCATCGCAACCTCGCCACTCCCACCAATCCAACCTCTCAGTAACCTATATCACATCCGAATTGGGATGTACTTGCTCAATTGATTAGGGACTAAGGGACCACTCAACCACTGAAGTGATAATGAGAAAATTGCGATGCCGTTGTCCCAAACTTGAAAGCTATATAATGATAAACAATTTTTTATTGAAAAATCATGATTAACGCCTTACACCTATATCACGTTATCGCAAATAACCAGATAAATGCAGGTAATAGACCATACTCAATAACACGCAATGAAACAAACAAAAATTCGGCGTTATTAATAAACTTTAAGTTTTGAGCTGTGCGTGACTGTAGCTTCTAGGTTAAGGATTATTAAATGATAATATTCCATAAACAGCTACCAATTTTATTGATTAATTGCTGTCCAACGTGTTTCGGAGCTACAGCGTCATTTTCATGTAATCTACGGATAAGCTGGACATACACTGATGAGCCAAAGCATATGACCAACTGCTTAATAGCTTGTTTGTCTGTCTTTGGAACGAAATTCATCACTTATTCTGCCTATCAGGGATCCGACATTTTGTTGTTATGTTTGTGGAGATATGCAGTATTAAATGTCAACGCACAGGTCATGTAATTCGCTTAAACAACGTGCCGGTATATTTGCAAAAGGCTTACGCAACGAAGTGGGATACGGAAGTGCTAAGTAATGACGAGATAAGCTCGAAGTTCTGTAAGGCTGTAGATACAGCAGGAAGGAATTTCTCAGTAGACAGTACGGTAGAAGAGGAATGGATATCTCTAAAAATGGCAACCACAGAAGTTGTAAAGGAAAACATAGATACAAAGAAGATGACTGCGAAGAAACCATGGATAACAGAAGAAATATTTCTTTGATCGATGAATGGAGGAAGTACAATAATGATCAGGGGATTTTAGGAACACATAAATAAAAGTCACTGAAGAATGAAATAAATAGAAAGTGGAGGGCAGCTAAGACGAAATGGCTGCGTGAAAAATGTGAAGAAATCGAAAAGGAGTTGATTGTCGGAAGGAGCTACTCAGCGTACTGGAAAGTCAAAATAACCTTTGGCGAAATTAAGAGCAAGAGTGCTAACATTAAGAGCGCAACGGGAATTCCAATGTTAAACGCAGAATATACGTTGCATAGTTGGTGAGTGTACAGTGTAGACCTCAACGAGGGGGAAGATTTGTCTGATGTGACCGAAGAAGAAACAGGAATCGATATAGAAGAGACAGGGGATCTAGTATTAGAATCAGAATTTAAGAGAGCCTTGAAAGACTTATGATCAAAAATGTTAGAGGGACAGATTATATTTCATTAATTGGGGGAAGAAGCAACAAAATGACTATTCACGTGGGAGTGTTGTGTTTATGAGTCTGGCGACATAGAATCTGGCTTTAGAAAAAGTATCATCCATACAACTGCGAAGATTGCCAAGAGCTGACAAGTGTGACAATTATCGAACAATCCGCTTAACAGCTCACGCATCCAAATAGCTGATAAGAATAGTATACAGAAGAATGGAAAAGAAAATTGAGGATGTGTTGGATGACGATCAGTTTGGCTTTAGGCTAGGTAAAGGCAGCATAGAGGCAATTCAGAGGCTGCGGTTGGTAATAGAAGCAAATGTAACGAAAAATCAAGACACTTTCATAGGATTTGTCGACCTAGAAAAAGCATTCGACAATGTAAAATGGTGTGAGATGTTCGAAATTCTGAGAAAAATAGGATCAAACTGTAGGGAGAGACAGGTAATATACAATATGTACAAGAGCCAAGAGTTAATAATACGAGTGGACGGCCAAGATCCAAGTGCTCAGATTAAAAAGGGTGTAAGACAGGGACGTAGCTCGCCCCTACTGTTCAATCTGTACATCGAGGAAACAATGATGGAAATAAAAGAAAGGTTCAGGAGTGAGGTTCAGGAGTGAGGTTCAGGAGTGTGGAATTAATATTCAAGGTGAAAGGAATGAATGATACGATTCTCTTCAAAAATGGTTCAAATGGCTCTGAGCACTATGGGACTTAACATCTGTGGTCATCAGTCCCTTTAGAACTACGTAAACCTAACTAACCTAAGGACATCACACACATCCATGCCCGAGGCAGGATTCGAACCTGCGACCGTAGCAGTCGCGCAGTTCCGGACTGAGCGCCTAGAACCGCTAGACCACCGCGGCCGGCTAATATTCTCTGATTGGACTGTTGGCCTGACTGAAAGTAATGAAGAATTATAGTATCTGCAGAATGGAATGAACAGTCTAATGAGTACAGAATATGGACTGAGAAGAAAGATGAAACTAATGGGAAGTAGCAGAAATGAGAATACCGAAAAACTTAACATGATGATTGTTGGTCACGAAGTAGATGAAGTTTAGGAATCGTACTACCAAGGCAGCGAAATAATCAGTGACGGACAGAGCAGGGAGGAGGTCAAAAGCAGACTAGCATTGGCAAAAAGGGAATTTCTGGCCAAGAGAAGTCTACTAGTATCACACATAGGCTTAAATTTGAGATGGAAATTTCTGAGACTGTACGTTACAGTACAGCAGTTTATGTTGGTCAAACATGGACTGTGGGAAAGGCGGAACAGAAGAGAATCGAAGGATATGAGATGTGGTGCTACAGACGTATGTTAAAAATTAGTTGGACTGGTAAGGTAAGGAATGAGTAGATTCTGCTCATAATCGGACGGGAAAGAATTATGTGGAAAACACTGACAAGGAAAAGGCACAGTATGGTGGAACAACGTTATAATGATGTGATGAAGTATTAAATTTACGGGTAATTCCGTTTACAAATTGACAAAACGCATAGGACAGCAATTATGAAATAAGTGACTGATGATGGATTGTTTTAATTAATAGCTCCTAACTGTAATATATATTTAGAAGACGACAGCAGTTACAGGACATCTGGCGGTTGATGAGAACATATGTAGAGATGAATGGTAACCAAATATACCAAAACAATGGAATGCAGGAAAGATTACATTCCCAAGGAAAGTTAATGTGAAAATGGAGGGAAACTGACTGGGAGTCTGAAGACGATAAGTTCTTCTGTGCCAAAAATGGGGTCAAAAATTGCAGAACATTTTGTGGACTGGCAAGACAGCCAATCCACGAGGACGGGAGGCCGAAGGGCACGCGTTTAAGCTCACGCAGGATGGCGTGAGGTCTGGAAAATGACAAGGAATTGAGACTAGCAAAAAAGGTACATAGCTGCTGGAATACTTAACTTTAATCCATAATTGGTGAACATCGGTCTGACGGTACATGCATCACAAGATAAATAGCAATTGATAATGGCGCCTTGCTAGGTCGTAGTAAATGACGTAGCTGAAGGCTATGCTAACTATCGTCTCGGCAAATGAGAACGTAATTTGTCAGTGAACCATCGCTAGCAAAGTCGGCTGTACAACTGGGGCGAGTGCTAGGACGTCTCTCTAGACCTGTCGTGTGGCGGCGCTCGGTCTGCAATCACTGATAGTGGCGACACGCGGGTCCGACGTATACTAACGGACCGCGGCCGATTTAAAGGCTACCACCTAGCAAGTGTGGTGTCTGGCGGTGACACCACAGAACACATTAAAAAGATGTTCTCTATGGATAAATGAGAGGTGTTACGAAATGTATCTCGTGTGCTACCAAGGGTTTTAAGTTATTAACGACCAGTTAACAAATAGCAACAATTTAAAAATGAATGTATCTATATCAGTTAAAAGCATGAACATATTATAATGTAAGAAGGAATACTGAATATACAACCTTGTCAAAAATCTACCGAACACTTGTACATAGTTTTGCGAATTTATCAGCCCATGACATAGAGTAAAACATATGTCGTCTAATGTTGGTCATATAAGCACGAAAAGAAATTGAACGGACTAATATGAAGTTTAAGAAACTATTACAATGTTATATCCTTATCAAAATTTTCACACAGTCTACCTGTTGTACCTTAAGGAAATGAGTTTTTATCATCCTTGTCATGTTAAACACATTCATCATCGTGAACCAACATTTGATTTTTACAGACAGACTAAAATTAATATCACGTAACATGTACAACGCTCCATTCAGAAACATCATGTATTTTATTTTATGAAGTATTCTCTAATTGCAGCACAGCGATCGGTATAAAATACTAAAAATAAAATAGAAACAGTCTTTATTCCGTTTTCAGATTTTTTATTTGTTAGCAACCGACTTCGCCCTTTCCTCACACCATCTTCAGCCTTTTACCCCCTAATAAGACTGCTGGTGGCGGCTGACTAAGCGAGATCCGCAGAAGTAACAACAGTAGAAGTCCAATCCTTACTTCTACTGATCTCGGGGCGGGAGGGGGGGGGGGGGAGGCTGAGGATGGTCTGAGGAAAGAGCGAAGCCGTTTGCTGACAAATAAAGAAATTGAAAGCGCGATCGAGACTGTTTTTATTTGATCTTTAGCATGTATTTTACAATTCGTAAGAGTAAATGGAGCTAAGACCTAATGTAAAACCAGAGCATCCAAACTTCGTGATGGCTAATACGATTAGTGGGGACCATCACACTACTTACTGAGTTATTTACAAATTCTGAACCTTTATTTTGTTAAAGAAAAGACAGCCCAGTTACAAAATGGTTTCACAAAAAAAAAATAAAAATAAAAATAAAATAAATAATACGCATGCTAAGAGGAAATATTGTAAATTTTTTGTGTTGTTTTCTACACAAAACTGTAATATGTGACCATATACTGGTATGTAATTATGTAAAAACTGTAAGCCATATTGTATACTTCAGCCATGAGATTGGATAAAATCGAAATAATACGTGAGTGGAACACACAGTCGACCTCAAAACAGTAAGTGAAATACGGAATATTAGTTGTAATATGATAGTGATACTACGTAAAATTAATTTTAAAGTTTTAAAATATTAATACAGAAATAGCTGACTACCAAAAATTGTTTGGGTTCCATGTTTACCGATGCACATTTGAGTAACGGTCATTATATGGTACATCGTATGAGACAGTAATAACGCACATCATCTGTTTATATGTGATCGTCAGTAGAATTCATTACAACAAGAAAAGAAATTTTCTCGTTACTTTCTGAAAGTATAAGCCAGCCAACTTTAGACGCTTTCAAAACAATGGAACTCGTGAAGAAGAACATACTATAGCTTAACTTTAACGACAATAATGGTCTGACGAAGTCAATACACAGATAGATAAAAGCTAATTTGTACTTGTCATTCGCATGAACATTAGTTATTGTGTATAAAATTAGTTTTTAGGGAAGAATAAAGCACTAATCTAAGTTATAATTTAAATGAGCAATTACAAAACGCCAGCGGAATGGCTTCTACAGAAGTGATTAACCATAGCGATATTCATGCAGTTGTTGTGGTCTTGGTCCAGAGACTGGTTTCATGCAGCTCTCCGTTACTCTATCCTGTGCAAGCTTCTTCATCTCCCACTACCTACTGCAGCCTACATCCTTCTGAATCTGTTTAGAGTTTTCATCTCTTGGTCTCCCTCTACGATTTTTACCCTCCGCGCTGCCCTCCAATACTAAATTGGTGATCCCTTGATGCCTCAGAATATGTCCTACCAACAGATCCCTTCTTCTAGTCAAGTTATGCCACAAATTTCTCTTCTCCCCAATTATATTCAATACCTCCTCATTAGTTATGTGATCTACCCATCTAATCTTCAGCATTCTTCTGTAAACCTACTCCTGCATTACCTCTATTATGAATAAATGATATTTATGAAGCATAAATATTCTCAAATAAATTTGAAGATGCAAATGACAAGTATGCTTATTCCTATCGCACCGTGATCTTAATGATACATTTAGACTATTGCAAGTACAGGTAAATGGTTGATATCTTATCGCTTTGAAAAATCCAGAAGGTTGAAGATAAGTAGGAAAGGGCACAACAGTAGGTTATGTTTCCACAAACTTTCTTTCACTTGCAAACCCTATAACCCTCCAACCTCACCGGCTAATTAGGTTTCCTATGATAGTGTACTTAAAGTCACTAATCTGTGGGGAAAAGGCATCTACTCCGAAGAATAATGCAAAACCGAAAGAAGTAGATGAAGTTATGACCAAATATCTACTGCTCAGTACTTTAACAATGACGATTAGAAACAAAGTACGGCTAACATTATATATTTTAATTACGTATACTATTTTTAATTAACAGTAGTTAATGGAAAATTTGGAAAAAAAGTTTTCATTAATGAAAAGAACCGTCGGTCGCCAGTTCCTCACCGGAACGAGAATAATTGAACTGAAACTGAACTTTATACTCGTAGTCTATCTTACATTGGAATAGTTGTTGGCGTCCTGATGTAGGAACAATACCAAACGCATACTTACGAGTGCGTCTCACCACACGGGTCACATTAACCAGATACTAATCAAATAGCAAACACATACAACATATCATATTAATTTTCAAAGATCAATTAAAGTAAGATTGTTTACGGGCTGTGGACAGAAAGTAACACTGACTGTCGTAATTGTAGCAAGCAGAAAGGTTATTTGAATTTACACATTGGTAAGGACTGTCATTTACCTAGCAATTACTCTGATATTTCTTTGTAATAAATGTTATAGATTATACCACAAGCTATAAATTAAAACTGTGCTTTGACAATGAATTTCAGTGTCCAAGTTGCGTAAAGTTTTACTACCAATTTTTTATTATGACGGTTACTCTATTTTTAGTAAATGAATTAATACTGACTTTTGAGTCATTCCGCTTCTGACATTATTCATACTACAGCCAAAGATTTCATTATTACGTAATTGTCTAAAAGTTGTAAAAATTATGTTTTGATAATCTAATAAATTAATGTTCACTTCATTTTCAGTTCATTTTCTGATTATCTCGGTTCATACAAAGGAATGGGATGTATGTTACTTAGATGATGATTTAGGAAAATTATTTACGTCACAATACGCATGTTACTTAAGCAATAAAATTCCAGCTACACTGATCAGCCTGTTACACTTCTAGTTATAAAAAACTCTAGATCTTTCTTCACTTTATGATGCCGCTGGTTTGTCAAGTGGCTTCATTTAGCTGCAAAATAAGACACAGTCTGATCTTCTTGCCTTACCATAGCCAATAATAAGGGCTCACAGTACTCTTGATGTTACGTGAATTATTCTTGCTGCATTTATACTGCGCCCATATTAAAAATTCGCCATAACAACCATTTCAGTTTTAACTGCTCTGCACTTCGGAAACAGACTTTCTTGTCCGCACATTTGCGTAGCCACACTGGCGAATACACATAACCAACGACACCAATCGCTCCTCGCGACTCCAAACTGGTAGTTTTTTGGCGCGCTCGCACGCCCAGCGATAATGCATTTACAATTTATTACACTCTTTGACAATATGTTTTCCCTGACTAGGCCAGCGAGTCTACTTACAAAATGTTAACATTCCTGGCGTATTCTCTTTCTTAAATAACAAACTACATTTGTAACGTGACAACATATTTACAAGAAAAATATTCAGCACAACTAATGAAACAAACTTCGTAAAACACCTAGTGTTGTAACCCCATCAACATTTCGGTCTCAATTGGCTTCAGCAAGTTCTATTAACTTCAAGAATTTTCTGTAAGCTGATGGTGACCTGAAAATATGCAAACATAGTGGGTAGATTATGATGTAACGTCCCGTTGACGACGATTTAGAGAAGTTACCATAAGGCAGGATTGAGGGAGGATGGGATACATAATCCAATTCAAAAGTTTCGTCACAATCAACTGTTAAACGCAAAGGAAGGATCGGCTAGATGGAAGGAGCATACTGAAGGGCTCTACAAAGGAAAGGCTATGGAACTTGCAATCATATAAGGCAGAAGGAACAGACAAAATTCCTTCGGAATTAATAAAATGTCAGACTTCCGGTAAAATAAGTACCATTTTTACAATCCCGAAGACAGAGTTTGAGAAGACGGAGTTTGGAGATAAATGCGAGAACCGTCTCACAACAGCTTAACAGCTGATGCATCTAAGTTGCTGACAAGAGTAATATTTAGAAGAACGGAAAAGCAATAGTTAAGCAAAGCTGAGACACATTCATACGATTTGTCGGCCCATAAAAAGCGCTCGAAAATGGGAAATGGATCGAGATATTCGAAATTCTGTAGACGATAGGTGTAAGCTATAATGAACGCAAAGATAATATACAGAATGCACAAGAACCAGGACGGGAAAATAGGAATGGGACATGAAGAAGGAAGTTCTCGGATGACAAACAGTATAAGACGGATGTAGTCGTTGACGCCCTACTGTTCGGCTTATACGTCGAAGAATGAAGATCCGAAATAAAAGCGATATTCAGAAGTGGAACTAAAATTCAGGGTAAAACGATATCAATAGTATAATGAACACATGATAACCATTGAGATAAACTGAAAAAAAGGAAGAAATTAGGGAGTGATAATAGAAATGAGATTAGAGATAAACGTAACTTTAAAATTGGGGTCCACGAAGCAGATGAAGTGAAGAAATTCTGCTGCCTTGGAAAAGAATAATATGTCATTAATGAAGCAAGAAGGACATGCAAAGTAAGGTAGACAGCTCATTCCTGACAAAAAGAAGTATTGGCCTTAATGCGAGGAACAAATTTCTGTGATTGGAGCACAGCATTGTATGGAAGTGAATTATGGACTGTGGGAAAACCGGAAAAGAAGGAAATCGAAGCGTTACAGGTGTGTTGCTATAGAGGGATGTTGAAAATTAGGTGATCTGATAAGATTAGGAATGAGGAGGTTCTACGCAGAATCGGCGAAGAGAGCAACGCGTGTAAAACTTTCATATGCAGGCGAAAGAGGATTATAGCACATGTGTTAAGACAACAAGGAATAAATTCCATGGTATTTGAGGAAGCCGTAGAGGATAAAAACGTAGGGTAGAACATCGGAACACATCTAACAAGTAATTCAGTACGTTGGGTGCAAGTGCCACTTCGAGATGAAGAATTTGATCTGGATATCTTATAATTCTTGGAACTCTCAATATAGTTACCGTGGAGGTAGGGTACACATAATTGCTGTGAGAGAGAAAGACCCTATTGGAACGAAAAGGTGATTCCACAGAAGTCCCGCTGAAATCCCCAACTGTCGAACGATTACAATGAAGATGATAAAAAGAATATTTAATTTTGTTGTATTAGCCAGAAATATGGCTGTTCTCCTGCACTGTTTCGCGGGTAAGAGTGGAAAAAGTTACTTTTAGCCCCAACTCAAGTAGAATGCAGATCTGTTTTTTTCTTTTTACTAAATGGCTACGAATCGGTGCGGACCATGCTGTGTAATGATACGCTATGTCCTCTTCACAATACATAATGAGATATAATGAACTATTCGGTGTAATTGCCAGGTTGTGTAACTGACCTGTAAAAGTCGGGGGTTAAAGTGTCGTAAGAGAGGAACGTTAATGAAATGAACAGTACAAATCACGATTGAGGTTATTACTAATGGTTCATAAATGGTGTGTAGGTACATGAAAATTTTGTTTTCATATAACAGGAAATTTATTAATGAAATTATGAAAAGTAGACCCGGAACACTGATGTCTTTTATATCATTCCAGCTTTTGGACTCTGGTAAGTGACTTCCTTCGGCGATGTGTGCAATGAGCGAAATATGCACAGAAAATAAGTTGGCGAACAGTTCTCGGGAAGCCCGAGAACTCTTCGCCAGCTGTATACGCCGGGAAAGCATACATTCAAAGAAAATAAGTTGTTAGTGTTATATACCTACTTTCTCCATGCACACTACATGATATATTATGGAAAAGGTGGTCTTAGTAGTGTGTGTTGTCAATCTATCTCGATGTCTCAGTGAAATGTGTTTCATTAACTGTTCATTTTGTTGACATTCTTGCTCGTAAGAAAATTTCCATGATCTACAGTACTGGTACTCTTGCTCATATGAATACAGGAAAAACAAAGTAAAAAGGAAAAAGATAATGCAGGTATACCGTGTGCTTCAGATCCCATTACATGAATTTGCGATATTCTACGATAACTGAAACGCTGAGCCACGCCTCACGTAATATGGAATAATATTCACTGAAAAGCGGTTTCTACGTGCAGAAAACAGGACTAACGTGTTTAGTCCAGAAACTCATTAGTCGTCTGGGTACATTTCAACATCTCTAAATATGATGATCGCTGGACAATTGCTTCATGTCACGCTGCGGTAAGATGCAAGCAAGTTAATGGTAAATGACGAATATAAGCAAAACTGCTAAGGAAAGTAACTGTTCGGATGGGAGAAACTGGATTAGGCAGTCTCCCGATAATTGGTGCACACATTAGGGTTGGAAGGGTATACGAGAATCACGATGAGTATTCCAATAACATAGCATGGCGCTTCAGCATTACGTAACGGTGAACCAGCCTCGCTATGTACAGTATACTACGTGTTCGATACTGATTACACGAGGGCTTCAGTCTATTAAGCAACTGCTACTGACCACGCAACCACTTCCGGCAATGTCACATGACGCCTGCTGCAACGAGGATTCGCTCCTTGTCTGCGGTTAGTGTGATTACCATCGACCTTAGTTACAGATGCACACATTAATATGCAAATGTGGGGTAGGTCATGTTTCCAAATGAGTTTCGCTTCATCTTGTGGGATCCCAGTACTCGCATACGAGTCCTGTGTCCACATGTATGTTATTCAGAGCCGTGTAAAATGCATAGCAAGAGACGCAAGTGGTGAGTCAATGTTACACCATGATTACGTTTCATTACTCCCGAAATATCTGACGTAAGACGAAACACTCATTATTCATCTAGTAGTTGGTGAAGCACGATATTTCATTTTCATTGCAGTGCTAACCATGTACTACACTTCTGGCTTATCTGCGGTCCACTTATTTGTTTTCCTTTCTGCTCTAGTAATTTGTAACAAGAATTTCTCCATATAAAACACAATGAAAGAAAAATCTTACCTCGTCCTCTCAGAATGGCAAATCTCCAATTTTTTTCAGATCTGGAATATCTACACGTCGTTTTTTCTTTCTGTATGCTTGGAAATATATATATCGTTGAAAAGGTCATACTTGAAACGTTAAATTTTTAATCTACTCTGTACTGAGTCGCATTAGACAGAAATGCGAACGCGCGTCCGGCTTTCGACGAATCGCTATAATTGCTACCAGAACAAGAAAGGACGATAACCATTTTTTGTTTTCCTTCTGCCGTCGGTGACAAATAACAGCGGAGATACACGTGCTCAAGTTAACACGTAATCCACAGATGTACATTACTAGACTGGCAAAGTCATATCTTTTTCTGAATCCCGAAGTTTGATGAGGTAAGATGGCGACGTCAAGCAGTTTGTGTATGATACTGCAACAATTTTTTTTAAACGAAAAGAATCTTTACGAAGTGGTCTAAACAAGTTTTGGAATGGAGTTAATATATGCGTAGAAGTTGAGTTTAACAAGTACATTGTTGAATAGTATTATGAGAAGAACATCAAGTTACATACGTACACGTTCACAGCAAACTGCAGTTTTCGAAAGAATACTCCAATAAAAACAACTATTATCAACGCAAAACAGCGCGTTCTGTTTATAAGAGTACTTTCATAACAAGCACACTGTTCGATAAACAGCTTTGCGTATAGCACAAAAGAAAACATTCGTAAGAAGTTTCTAGTTAGCTTGTAATGATAAATTTCCCTTTCCGTGTATTTTGCGTCTGTTGCATGAAAACTACAGCCAAAGACGTGACTCCTATCGACAGTTACGTCAAAGCTTTGAAGGTAACGTATCAGTTTATCTCCTTTTCTTACTACTGTTTTATCACTACACGAACAGCTGTTTACACGTCATTTGCGCTAACCGCCACATTGCGATTTTAAAGTGCTGCGTTCAGTGACACTAATGGCGATATATACGATATTGCCAGTCTGATAATGTATGTGTGTGGTCCAATAGATTTCAAAAGAAGCATGAATGCAAAAATAATAAAGCCATCTCTACACCACAAATAGGAAACTAATCGGACTGAGTTATATCGCAGCCACGAAATGTGTAAAGTACTATAATTTCTAGGTCATCAACTCTCAGCTTTTAAATTATTTTCGAAGATGCCGAAGAATTCTTGCAGTTGACTTCCTGACCGTGTTAGAGTTTAACTGTTGCAGAAAAATATCTTCCGTTGGTTTCAAACAGTGATACTGTATGGAAATCGATGATTTGCGCCCATGCGAGTTGGTCAAGTGAAGATATCGTAACTACGAAATACTCATATAGATCTTCAATAGGAACTAGAAGTTCGGTTGCAGATCTGAGTTCTCCTACTCCTTGAACTCGTAGATCTTTCCACAGAATGGCGGTTCTATGAATGTCCTCAGTTAGCATGTTCGATGAGTTACGAGTGTGCTGTAGTATGGTCTTCGGCTCAGCAGATGTTAGTGCTTTCACCTTGGTATTGAGAAAACAAGGTGGCTGAAGCACTCTTGACATTCGAGCAACGAAAATGTATTGTGAAGTGGTTTTTAAAGTTTGCATTTGTCACAGACTAACTCAGTTGTGTAGTTGCTTGTAGGTGAGATGATTATCAGACGTTGCGTGCCTTTTATATGTCCTGTGAGCTATATCTATGACTTTCATAAGGTGTTTGGGGTGTTCTGTAAGCCATGGTGTAGTTTTTGTCATTACTCTTACTGTTTTAACAGGAGCGTTCCCTCTTAGTGAAGTCGGTTACATGATTTATGTCGAAGTTATTTTCTGCCGTTGTCTGCCAAGAAATATCATAGGCGACAACTACAAGTTCATACATGTTCATGCGCTTAAAATTTATAAAAGTTAGTTGCCACTAGCGATTTCTTATCTAATATGCCAGTCCTTTTGAATTTTAACAATACAGAGTCAACCAGAAAAATGTATACACTCTTTGTTAGGTTCTATCGAGATATCGATTTTGTCGTTCCATTTGAATTACGAGTGTGTTGTAGTGTGGTTCTTGGCCAAAAGATGTTAGTACATTCACCTCGTTACTGAGAAAACAAGATGGCTGGAGCACGCTTGATATTCGAGCAACGAAAGTGTATTGTGAGGTGGTTTTTCAAATTTGATAATTCCGCTGAAGTGCAACGTCAGTGGAGGCTGGAGTTTGAAACAGAACCGCTAATCCACCTAACAATTAAATGCATCATTGACAAGTTTGAATTGCATGGAACGATTTGTGATATCCACAAAGGAAGATCAGGAAGGCAGTGTACAGCTAAAAGTCCTGCTTTGTCGGCTCTCGTGTTGGAAATCGTTGTTAATTCTCCACAGAAGTCTGCTAAGCAATGTACTCGTGAAGTGGGGGTTAGCAGTACAAGTGTACGAAGAATTCTGAAAGCTGCAAAGTGGAAAGTTTACATTCCACGATTACCACACGCGATTAATGATGTCGATCCTGATCGCCGAACGCAATTTTGCGAATGGTATCAGCAAATGGTAACCGATGGCGAACAATTTGTGCGAAGGTAGTGTGGAGCGACGAGGCACAGTTTAAACATAATCGAACGGTGAATCGACGTAACAGTGTGTACTGGGCACCGGATAATCCACATGTTTATGTGGATAAAGCGGTCAATCTACCAGGGGTTCATGTGTGGTATGGACTTAGTATGACCCTTTTGCTTTGATACTACCGTCACTGGAGAAGTGTAGTTGGAAATGATAAGCACATCAATTTTATGGAGCTTATGAGGAGGTCTTCTATCAATAGGAAGGGGCGCCACCACGCTACCACCTAGCCATATGACCTTCCCTGGATGATAATTCTCTGGGACACTGGATGGGACGAAGAAGGCCCATTGAGTTCCTTCCACGATCACCAGATCTAACATCTACGGACTTTTACTTGTGGGGAACTCTGAAAGATAACGTCTGTCAGCGTAAGCCACTCTTGCTGGAGGAACTTCGCCAGGAGATTACAGCGGCATGAGCAGCGATCTCCACTGTAACATTGACTGACGTAGTTGCGGCGACCTCTCGTCGTTCTGTTATTTGTACAGCGGCCAACGGCGAACATTTTGAACATTTAAAGTAACTGTGTCCTAAACTGAAGGTTGTACTACATGTGTGATCAGTTATTAAATGTAAAATAAACACGTAAGTAATACTCTTCGTTCCTTAAAGTGTGTATACATTTTTCTGGCGGACTCTGTATAATCACGACTAACCGAAGTTTTGACTGTTGGTGGAGCATTGCTGTATCTTAATTATTGAATCAACTGGTAGCATTTAACGCACAACAAATTCTGTAAGCAAATGTAACAGTTCAAGAAAATACGAATAAAGGAAATAAAACAACAATAAAATGAGATTACTTAAAGCAGTTTCAATAACTAAGGGGTTCAAAGGACGAAGTTATAGTAAATGTTCATTTGAGACAGTGAAATATGGAACGCAAATTATAATGGAGTACAGCTGCACAAAGAAATCACAAAGACAGTTAATTTGAGCTATGAAGTCAGCAAATGTATCATCACACAAGTAATAAAAAAATGGTATTTGAATTCTCGTATCGTTGATAGACTGGCCCTTTGCAAATCTGCCCGACATTAATATATGTTTCTATACTGTGACCCATGGAATTCTTCACATGCTGACAGTATCGGCCTCGGTTAAAAAGAATAGCGACGTTCATAGTTTTAAAATCCTATGGTGAACATAACCCTGGGTAATAAATAGTTTCTCTATGTCTTTCTAGACGTAGCACACAGTTCGTGACAAGCCGGTGCAAAATATATTCTGCCCCCATGAGCTTTATTCGCTATATTTTGCAGACGACCTCTCTGAATATACGTATATCATCCACATCGCATGCCACTTCGTTGTTCCAGCAGCTTGTAAGCTTCACGATTCTGGTTTATGGCTGATTGTACAAATAGAAGCACAGCCTGTGAATGTTTCTTCTACACTGGAGAATTTCTTTCTCCCTGCGTACCGCCATAAAAAAAATGAGTACGACCAGTACAGCCACGACGGTGTGGCGACGAAAATACCAAGACATTTTATGTTCATCCTTCTAATTGAAGGCTTGAGCGACTTCGGTCATTCACTTGTGTAATAAAATGGAACACCTGCAGCCGTCCTTTCCATATTATTTATTATACGGCTACCAGTTTCGGTGATCCAGTATACCATTTTCAGGCTTTTATTGACGCCGAGGGGGCTAACCCCAATCGTATACACGTTGCTGTCAGTGACCAACATCTAAGAACGTGTTACAGTCGACTGTATCAACCATGTTGTCTCCAACTATCAACCAACAACTCAGTTGGTAATTTTTGGTTGGAGACACAACATCGTTACAGCGTTCGTAAACCAGTTCATAAATGATGGTCACCGATGGTATCGTGGCATCGTTTATACGAATGGAGTTAACCCCCTCAGCGTCAGCTAAGGCCTGAAGATGGCGCACTGGATCATTGAAGCTGGTAGCCACATAATAAATAACATCGAATGGTGTGTTCCATTTTATCACATAAAATACCACGATAGATTGATTCCATAAGCACGGTTACAGATTCGCAGTTCGAACGTTAACCATTAGTTAAGCAATAACAACAGACGACCATCCTCACTGTTGAAGTGTATAGTGCTTGCAATTGACGTAAGAATAACAGTACTGCTTCCATAATCTCTCTTTGTGTCCCTCGAAGAGGCAGTCGTCTCTCCAAAAGGTTCAGAATGCTAGCCAGAAGATGCAGATGCACTGTAGTATCCGGAGAAGGCTACGATTCCTCTCAATATACCATATGGACAGTACTACGTTCTAAGCTCCTCTTCCGCTGAGTATCTGTATTACTAAAAGAATGAAATCTTCATGCAGTTCCAGTTACAGGTTGTCTTTGTGAAAGGTTTGAGGGGTAACGTATCGGCAGTTTTGTTATTTTAGTGTGTAAATAATTATTCTGGGCCGCATATTGTGCGGGAAATTGTGTTTCTTTCTCCACTGATCCACTGTGAATCAACCTGTCATGGGAGCGAAAGTGGATGCAACGTACCTGCAAGGCATTAGGCGATGGGTACCTGGATTCCTGCGCATGGAGGTACCTGCTCGTCGCGTTATTTATTTCATGAAAACACCTTCCCATTTTGGAGATTCGCTGCGGCTCATAGACAGTGTCATATACTCACTTGTTAAAGACAGCTCAGAAAGACGTACAGAGCGAAATGACAAAGGAAAATATATATTGTGAGTTTTTTTAAAGTCGTATGCTGTAGTATGGTCTAACATGGAATATAACGGAGGTAAAATACACGTGTGATAAAGAAGATGCACATGAATTTATTACGTAGTGGCTGGTATTTGAGATTTCCAGCTGGCTTGGGCTTGCAATTTTCGAGATCGGATTAAATGGAAATGCCGCGTGGCTAGGGCGTCCCTTTGGGTAGACCGTTCGCCTGGTGCAAGTCTTTCGAGTAGACGCCACTTCGGCGACTTGCGTGTTCTAGGCGCTCAGTCCGGAACCGCGCGACTGCTACGGTCGCAGGTTCGAATCCTGCCTCGGGCATGGATGTGTGTGATGTCCTTAGGTTAGTTAGGTTTAAGTAGTTCTAAGTTCTAGGGGACTGATGACCACAGATGTTAAGTCCCATAGTGCTCAGAGCCATTTGAACCATTTGCGTGTCGATGGGGATGAAATGATGATGTTAAAGACAACATTACACCCACTCCCTGAGGGGAGAAAATCTCTGACCAATCCGTGAAGCGAACCCGGGCAGTCAGGTATGACATTCCGTCACGCTGACCACTCAGCCACCAGGGGAGGACGAGATCGGAGTTTGATGCATCAAGACTGAGGAACACGGTCTAGTCGAACAGTTAATGGAGATAAGTAACGGCCGCAAGAAAAACTCGTAGCCTACGTAGTCTATCGAACGGGGTATCGCAGTGGTTAGATTTTCCCTGAGTTTCAAAATCGTTTAAGGCAAATGCCGGGACAGTTCCTTCTAAAGGGCGTGGCCACTTTCTATCCTTCCCTAATGCGAGCTAATGCTCCGTGTCTAATGACCTCATTATCGAGGGACGTTAAACACTAATCTCCTCCTTCTACTTAGTCCATCTCTATACGACGAGTAAAAACGGTAGGTGGGTTACGTTCCATTCTGGCAAACGAAACAAACTAGATTTAGAATGCAAATAAGGGACCAAAGAAGTAAATTTCTTCACAACACGTTTTCCATAGCAACGGAGGCCACAACTCGGATTTGTGGTAATGTATAAACTATAATTTGCGCTGGAAATGCACAAATTCCACAAAAGTAGATGTGTTGGAGGGAAATTGCTGAATCCCTCGACAGCAATTCCATTAAGGGAGGCAGAACGCTCGTGAGTGGGAAAAATAACACTCGAGCCGGCAGTACGCTGCTCTCACCTCCCCGACAGCCCGCCCCGATAGCTGAGTGGTCAGCGTAACGGATTGGTGTCCTACGGGCCCGGGTTCGATTCCGGGCTGGGTCGGAGATTTTCCCCCGTCTGGGATTGGATGTTGTGTTGTCGTCATCATCATTTCATCCCCATCCAGCGCGCAGGTCGCCCAATGGGTCGTAGAATATAATAAGTCCTGCACCGAGGCGGCCGAACCTGCCCGGCAAGGGGCCTCCCGGCCAATAACGCCAAACGCTCGTTTCCATTTTACCTCCTCGACACAGTGTCACTCATCTACAGGCGACTACACCTGCGTCGCCAGCGCCGGTAAGTCCTGCGTCGGTCGCAGTCGCGGTCAACTAATCGCCGACAACGCGGTCTGCCTCGTCTGGTAAATCAGCTTCTCGTCGACGCCTCGAGGTGAAGAGGGTTGTTCTCAATTTTCGGTGAGCAGTAGTTGAAACAACTTTTATTGTTGGCGGTAGTTGTGGTGTGTTATAGCGAGATTAAAATAGTTTTGAGCGACCCAAGTCTTCTCTTGTTGGTGTCTGTTTCTGCGGAAATATACAGCAAATGAGAACCTCTTGATACTGATTTTTATAGTACATGCTAGCAATTACCAGTCCATGGCAATAAATGTCCCTGAGCGGTTAAGGAATTTCGAATAAGAGAATAGCTGATTTCAGGAACGAAATGTTGAATACAAAAACTCAGACTTGCTGTATTGCTAGATTATGAACCGAATTGTCTTAGACAAAAACAAATTTAGAGATACATATCAGGGTATCTAGACAAGAGAAAAAAGCACTAACGCTAAAATTACTGAGTTGCATACTGTAATGGCGACGTTAACTGGGTAGCCAGATGACGAGGTGCTATCTAGTAAGAAAGGAGACAGAAGAACAATTTCGTGAGGTAAATAATGGCGTAGGTAAAATATAAGAATTTATGGAAGAGCATTTTGAAACAACAAAAAATCTCAGACATACAATGGAGACTGATTGTCTCACAACAAATCAAAGTATCGGACTTAACAGTTAATACTAATTTGGAGGTTGGTTATGTTCCGGAGTAACGTCAAACGCCGGCAGGTCGGCCAGCAATATCAGAGCAGAGAGGGCTGTGAGACGACGTCAGCCAATAGTAGGCTGACGGACCACCCTCTAGGACGACACCGAGACAGGAGTGACATCTAGGCCAAGAGAATGTAAGCACCGCTCTGCCTGGTCGCTACCGACTTGAAGACGAGCTGTCCTACGGACGCTACAGCAGTGACTTATGAACTGCATTGTTTTCCTTGTATAGGGATTATATATACAACGAAGGACATTGATTATTTGCATGTCGCCACTTCCTTGCGACACACCTTTGTGAATACGCAAAGTTAAATATTGTCATTTATCTTACTGTAATAAACTTCATTAATACGAGTATCTTGAATTGTTGTCTAGCGATTCGAGAAAGCAGGATTCCTAGGCACCCTATACTAGACGAGTGGTCAGAACACAACGGAGTAACTGACGTAATAGAGCAGAAGGTACCAAAGAAAATAGCAACAACTGAGAATACAACACATTATGTAGCACTCTCAAATAGCCACGTGGAAGAATTACAGAAAATCTGGAACGAGCTCACGGAAATGCAGGAGATAAATAAACGGCAACAAACAGGCAACAGCTGGACGTCAGGAGTGCTAACTGACGAACTGTAACTAGGACATGGAACAAATTTTTCCAAGCAATTTACAAATTTCAAACCAGACGGAGAAGTACACCCGACGTATTCAAGGTCATTACCTAAACGTCGGGAAGATTCAAGAAAAACAGATATCATACTTAGTAACCTCGAAAGGGGGTCTAGTGGGCAAAAGCACACTCGTAGGAATTCGATTCTTGGGAAGTTTTCCACGAGAAATTTAAGACTGAAGGATGGTCACCCAGTACGGAAGATGGTTCAGTTTAGAGGTACATGATGCTAAATATTGTACCAACAAATGGGGTAGTTATAAAAATATACAAAACGGCACGTCACAAAATCTAAATTTTTAGATAAACCGTTAGAAGAGAATCATTTTGTTAAAGATTTAATACGGAGATTGCCGTATCATTGTGAGGAAGAAAATTTGGTTGGGGATCCCTGACTATTTGTCGAAGCTTTAGATACACCATATAAAGATTTTGTTTATATAACCCATGGTCTTGGAGTAGCGTCTTTGATTCATAATCAAAACGTTTTCGGTTTCGGGATCGAATCTCGCCGCTGCTTGAACTATGATTGATAATCAGCATTGGTGGCCGAAGACTTCTGGTATGAGAAGTCACCCTCGTTCTGCCAACGGCCTTGTCAAAGAGAGCGGAGGAGCAGACCGAGGTTCAGGGTACTCTTTTGTCATATGGGTGGGAAACAGCCCCT
This sequence comes from Schistocerca serialis cubense, assembly GCF_023864345.2. Lineage (NCBI taxonomy): Eukaryota > Metazoa > Arthropoda > Insecta > Orthoptera > Acrididae > Schistocerca > Schistocerca serialis. The sequence goes on from NC_064638.1 coordinate 301,318,134, forward strand.
GAAGGCGGAAGAACCAACAAAGATCAACGGCATGACGATGCAGAAGGAAATAGAAACCACTGCATTAAAGACACGAAACGTGTATCTACAGGACATGTGGCCTGGAATTGAAGAGGTGTCTTGATGATCTCTAGTTTAGAAAAAGATTCCGGTAGTCCCCCATTCGGATCTCCGGGAGGGGACTGCCAAGGGGGAAGTTATCATGAGAAAGAGATTGAATAATCTACGAAATAATAACATTCCACAAGTATGAGCGTGGAATGTCAGAAACGTGAACGTGGTAGGGAAACTAGGAAATCTGAAAAGGGAAATGCAGAGGCTCAATCTAGATATAGTAGGGGTCAGTGAAGTGAAGTAGAAAGAAGACAAGCCTTTCTGGTCAGATGAGTATAGGGTAATATCAACACCAGCAGAAAATGGTATAATGGGAGTAGGATTCGTTATGAATGGGAAGGTTGGGCAGAGAGTTTGTTACTGTGAACAGTTCAGTGATAGGGTTATTCTTATCGACAACAAACCAACACCGACAACGATAGCTGAGGTGTACATGCCGAAGTCGCAAGCTGAAGATGAGATAGAGAAAGTGTATGACGATATTGAAAGGGTAATACAGTATGTAAAGGGAGATGAAAGTCTAATACTCATGGGGGCTGAAAAGCAGTTGCAGGGGAAGGAGTAGAAGGAAAGGTTACAGGAGAATGTGGGCTTGGGACAGTGAATGAGATAGCAGAAAGATTAATTGAATTCTCTAATAAACTTCAGCTAGTAATAATAATACTCAGATAAGGAATCACATGAGAAGGAGGTATACTTAGAAAAGGCCGGGTCATACGGGAAGATTTCAATTAGATTACATCATGGTCAGACAGAGATTACGAAATCAGATACTGGATTGTAAGCCGTACCCAGGAACAGATACAGACTCAGATCACAACATAATAGTGATGAATAGTAGGCTGAAGTTTAAGACATTACTCAGGAAGAATCAATACGCAAAGAAGTGGGGTACGGAAGTACTAAGAAATGAAGAGATACGGTTGAAGTTCTCTAAGGCTATAGATAAATAATAAGGAATAGCTGAGTAGGCACTACAGTTGAAGAGGAATGGATGTCACTAAAAAGGGCCATCACCAAATTTGGGAAGGAAAACATAGGTACAAAGTAGGTAATTCCGAAGAAACCTTGGGTAACAGAAGAAATACTTCAATTGATTGATGAAGGGAGGAAGCATAAAAATGTTCCGGGAGACTCAGGAATACAGAAATATATGTCTGAGGAATGAAATAAACAGGAAATGCAGGGAAGCTAAGACAAAATGGCTGTATGAAAAAAGTGAAGAAATCGAAAGAGAAATGACTGTCGGTAGGACTAACTCAGCATACAGGAAAGTCAAAATAACTTTCGGTGAAATTAAAAGCAAGAGTGACAACATACAGAGTGCAACGAGAATTCCACTGTTGAATGCAGACGAGAGAGCGGATAGGTGGAAATAATACATTGAAAGCCTCTATGACGAGGAAGACTTGTCTGATATGAGAGTGGACGACCACGAACGAAGTGCTCATATTAAAAAGGGTGTAAGACAGGGATATAGCCTTTCGCCCCTACTGTTCAATCTGTACATTGAGGAAGCAATGATGGAAATACAAGAAAAGCTCAGGAGTGGAATTAAAATTCAATGTGAAAGGATATAAATTATGCGATTCCCTGATGACATTGCTTTCCTGAGTGACAGTGAAGAAGAATTACATGATCTGCTGAATGGAATGAGCAGTATGATGAGTACAGAGTATGGATTGAGAGTAATTCGAAGAAAGACGATGGTAATGAGAAGTAGTAGAAATGAGGACACCGAGACACTTATCAGGATCGATGGTCACGAAGTAGGTGACGTTAAGGAGTTCTGCTACCTAGGCTTTAAAATAACGAGTGACGGACGGAGCAAGAAGGACATCAAAGGCAGACTCGTAATGGCAAAAATGAGCATTCCTGGCCAAGGGAAGTACTGTAATATAAAATATTGGTCAATATTTGAGACAGAAATTTCTGAGAATGTATGTCTGGAATACCGCATTGTATGGTAGTAAAACATGGACCGTGGGGAAACTGGAACAGAAGAGAATCGAAGCATTTGAGATGTGGTGCTGCAGACGATAAGGTGGACTGATAACATAAGGAATGAGCAGGTTCTATGCAGAATCGGAGAGGAAAGGAATATGTGGAAAACACTGATAAAGAGAAGGGACAGGATGATAGGACATCTGTTAAAGACATGACGGGATGTTTTACATGGTACTAGAGTGAGATGTAGAAGGTAAAATCTGTAGAAGACGAAAGAGATTGGAATAGATCTAGCAAATAATAGAGGACGTATGAGATGTTAAGTCCCATAGTGCTTAGAGGCATTTGAACCATTTGAATTCACACACATTTGAACATTTTTTCAGTGCAAAGCCACATGTAAAATATTAAAACATATTTTTATGTTTCTAGATAATTGAGTTGTCACGACATCCTTCTTCAAATGGGGGGGGGGGAGGAAGCAAATGATGTGTTATGCCCCCCCTCCCACTCATCCCCCCTCCCCACCCTCTCTATCCGACGACGGGCAGTAGTCACCCTGAGCAAGCATTTTTTTGTGCCGCATATTTTGCGGAAAACTGTATTTCTTTCTCCGTTGAGCCATTGTGGATGACGATGTCGTGAGAGAGTAAGTGGATGTAGCGTATCTGCAAGGCAGGGGGCGACGGGCACCTGAATTACTGCGCATGGAGATACCTGCTCGTCGGGACATTTATTCCATGAAAGCACCTTCCCATCTCGGAAATTCGCTGCGGACCACAATGCCATCCATCTACTTGTTAAATAAAACTCCGAGAAGACGTACAGAGCAAAATGACAAAGGTTAATTACATTGTTAGCTTTGTTAAAGTCGTATGCTGTAGCGAAATCTAAAATTGTATATAACATTTTCGATTTCGCTATATATATATCGTACATGCAAGATAACAAGCCTGTAGATAGTCTTCTCCTGGATAAGGACTGGCTCTTCAAGATAACGACACTTCTCCGTTCCGCGACGGCTTATAAGAGCAGCACGCCTCAAAGGCAAGGCCACCGTCTCTTTGTGCAGCGTTATAGCAGAGGAGGAGGCTGCAAAGGAAACGGCTTTCACCTCAGCTCGGGTTCCAGTAACCAGACTCACCCATGGACAGCAAACTGAACTGCGCCTACTTCCACAATAGCTGCGACGACCTCCAACGAACCAAAATCAGTACGCGTTATTACCGGCCGGCTGGTAAAAGTTTTTTGAGACGTGGAGGTCATCTTCCGCACATAGGGAGACTCTCCTCTTGAACAGAAAATATTTATTTTATCTCTTCCTTATGCGTTCGGTATTTCGTCATTGTCAAATGACCATAATTTTGTTGGTATAAATTATCACTTGCAACTTTCTCTTACTGAGCATAAATGTAAATAATTCCTTGGCAGTGGCGAAATGACGAAAAGCATATTTTATGCGTAAGACGTGAGTTTCATTACAAGTATACTAAATACTCGCATCTTCGCGCCTATACACCTAACTTCAATGTGTGCTCCTATTCCTCTGACTTTCTCGATAATTTTCTCTCTCTCTCCCTCCCTATCTGTCTAGCGCGCTCGCACACACACACACACACACACACACACACACACACACACACACACACACACACATATACACACTCCCTCTCCCACACCTACACACACATACATTTAGACCTCCCAATCACAGCACAGTATTTCACCAGATATGAAAAAGAACAGCTGCAAGAGTATCCAAATTATCTGAACTCTGTGTAAATTGGTGTCATGTTCAAACGTACCTGAACAGCCTTTGATGCCATGCTCAAAAATATCTGAAAGACCTAAATTATTTATTGAAAATGCTGGTTTTAATTTTATCCTGGGAATTAGCTATTCTACTTGCATACCACATACTCTTCGCCTTCCTAATAAAATTTTTAAACACCTTACAATACTGTTTGTAATGGGCTACTGTAACTTTATTGTGACTACTTCTAACATTTTGATATAATTCCCACTTACTTCTACATGATATCTTTATCCCACTAGCCAGCCACCCGGGCTGCATATTGATACTAGTACCCCATTTAGAACGTTCTAATGGAAAACAACTCTCAAACAGCATGAGAAATATATTAAGGAAAGCATTATATTTATCATCTATGTTATCGGCACTATAAAAATCCTGCCACTCTTGTTCCTTGACAATGTTTAAAAACCTCTCTGTTGCTGTTGGAGTAACTTTCCTATATAGTTTTTAATTGTGTGTGACATTTGTTTGAGTACAAAAGCCTTTTAGTGTTAAAATTTGTGCATCATGGTCTGAAAGGCCATTCAGACTTCTACTAACAGAGTGCCCATCTAGTAACGAAGAATGAATAAAAATATTGTCTAATGCTGTGCTACTGTTCACCTGCACCCTAGTTGGAAAAAACACGGTCTGCATCAGATCATATGAATTTAGGAGATCTACCAAAATCCCTTATTTGCACCATCATATACAAAATTTATATTGAAGTCACCACATATAACTAATTTCTGGTACTTCGTACAAAGTGAATCAAGAACATCTCTAGCTTGGGCAGAAATGCTTGGAAGTCAGAGGACCAATAAACAACAACAATTACAAGTTTAGTTATACTAAATTCTATTGCCCCTGCACAGCATACAAATATCTGTACAGTGCAGTGCTGTGATACGTTTATGGGCCCAAATTGAATACTGATTTTTACATACATAGCCACTCCCCAAACCACCTTCGAAAACAGCCAACTAATCTGTATCCTGGTAAAGGAAGCCTCTGAATTGTCAAATTATTTAAGTCGTGCTCCGATATACCAATAATTTCAAAGTCAACATCTATAGGTAATTCACTATCTCTAATACCTGTTATATTTTGATGTGATATGCTAATTCCTTCTCTGTTTGGAAACATGACGTCCTCTGAATGTGAGCCCTTAGTTAGAGGGACTTTCTTTAAGCAGGTATACCTGTCAGTTGACTTCAATCTAAAAAAGGGGCAGCTCTAACACCAACTACTACAGGAATTTTTCGATGAATGGTCCCACCACCATTCACTACACTGTCACCTATAAGTTTTGCCAGCTTCCCCTTCCCATACCTATTGAGGTGCAGGCCATGCCTAGTGGAACACTATCTACTGACAGACCCAACTCTCACCACTGAAATGTGACCCGTGCCCTCTGCCACCAGCGCCCCCTCAAGCCTCATGTTAACGCGCCTAACAGCCGCATTAAGATGAGGCCAATCATGACGTTGAAAAAGTTGCACGAAATACACATTAGTGCCACCAGTTTGAGTAGCTATCTTTACCAGGTCACCGCCTACATCATATTTCCTGTCCCTATCAAGATTGTTCCCTGTTCCACCCTCTATCATTACCTGGTCCTCCTTCGTAAAATTCCTACATAACTCCACTATGCTGCCAGTCACCCGCGCCAGCCCTGCATTAGGCACTGCTGGTGACCTGGTACTCACTCCCCAGCACTTCCTGCAACTCCTGGCCCACACTTCTACCATGCGACAGCAGAACCATCTTCTTTCTGTTAGACTTTACAACTGACCTAGCCATCCTAACTGCTGAGGACTGCTGCATGTTTCCTACACCTACAGCTACAAGAGGCTCCTGTCCACTCAGCTCTGACAGTTGGTCAAATCTATTGCATATACGCAAAGTGCAACTGTCTGAATACCTCCTCCTCGCAGCTGCCTTCTTGCCAACTGCCAGTTCCCATTCCCCACCACCATTCCCCTCCTCGCCCCATCCAGTTACTCCTTTACGCGTTGTAACTGCGCCTGAAGGGTACATATCTTACGCTCCTGCTCCTCTATCAACTTATTTCTACTACAGATTCTGCAGTCCCCGGAGAGAATCTCACTAGAATGCCCACTGCATTCCACACAATGAAAATACATTGAACAAATCCCACACCGTAACCCACTACTCACAAACCTACGACAGGGCCCAAACTTCTCACTCATGGTAAAATTTTACTGTGACTAAAAAAGACTATTCGTCTACTTTACCTAAGTTCGGTTGCACCAGTAGAACTATTTATAGAACTAATAACAGAAGCCTCGAAATTTTCTGTCTACTAAGAAAGCTACTACCTGTATTAATACCACTACATCACAGCTAATACCAATAGCAACAAAACTTCACAAAAGTAGTGGCGGATAAAAAAAAAAAAAAACTTCAAGGAGGAGGCGCTAAAGAAATCTTGAGCGTCCTTTAATTTCGCCGTAGTGAAAAATAATCGAGTCGCATGCGATGTTTAAAATAGTTTTATTTAAACTGATTACACTCATATAGAAGACAATGTGATCTTATGATATAAAAAAGTTACAATTGTGGTTCTCTTCATTAAATGATGAATTCTATGCGCCTATTCTTCCTGGCAATTGGTTAATTACATCGTCAATAGGACAATCAATGTCACGGTGTGTGTTCAAAAGAACTAAGCCACTAAGTCGATCCTCCTTCATTGTCGACCTCAGCCGTGTCTTTGTACTCCGCAATGTTGAAAAACTACTTTCTACTGTAGCAATATATGCAGGTAGACAAGCACATATTTTGTACAGCGTGTGCAAAGTAGGATAGTCAGATGTAGGACAAAGAGACAACGCTTGCATAACAGAATCACGATCATTAAAGGCGTTTGTGCTCGTTTGCTTGTATTAAAGAATCCCTCCCATTAGTCTCTTTTTAATCACAAAGAGTGATTCTTCTTAAAAGAACGGTAGTTCAGTTAAGCATTGATTAGATTTATGTGAGAGATCATTACCGTCATGTTTCAGTAGTTGTGAGGACAAAAGTATGTTGAACTTGCCCGCCCGGTTAACCGTGCGGTTTAACGCACTGCTCACCGGGCGGGAAGGCGTGGTAGTCCCTGGCACAAATCCGCCCGGCGGATTAGTGTCAAGGTCCGGTGTGCCAGCCAGTCTGTGGATGCTTTTTAAGGCGGTTTTCCATCTACCCCGGCGAATGCGGGCTGGTTCCCCTTATACCGCCTCAGTTACACTATGTCGACTATTGCTACGCGAACACTTTCTCCACGTACGCGTACACCATCATTATTGTACCATGCAAACATTGGAGTTACACTCGTCTGGTGTGAGACGGTCCCGAGGGGGTCCACTGGGGGCCGAACCGTACAGTAAACCCTGGGTTCGGTGTGGGGCGGCGGCGGAGTCAGTGGACTGCTGTCGCCTGTTGTGAGGTTGTGAACCACTGAGGGTTACGGCGACGACGAAGCCTATCCGTCGTTTCTAGGTCACCAGTTCAATACAATACAATACAGTGTTGAACTTTTATTTTCTTCAGCAAAAACTTCTCTCATTTCAGTCGTAACATGGTCCAGTGTTGGAATAAAAACAGTTCTTTTCCAATATGTCATAGCGTCATCATTATGATCGCTGTGACTTCGTCTGCCCGGAAGACGGGGAACACTCATATCCACTTCTAACTCTGCCATAACTGCCTTCGCCTCTTCAACAATACGAGCAAAGTGTCTATCAGCATTAGCTCTCATGCAATCGTATGCACCTTGAGTATCGAATTTAATTTTGCTTTTGCTATCGCGACGTCCTGTAAGATTTTGCTGACTGGATATGTTATGCTCATAATTCACTCAATGTAAACAGAGTGATAATAAATTCGAAATTAGAAAGGGCTCGAATGAGAATATTGGCTTTGACAGCCGTTGTTCTATCCCTCCAACACTGTATTTCGTTAGGAACTTTGCAAACTTTTCCGACATCAGCTGCGAATTGAATAACAGCATCATGTCGCTCAACCTACCTCGTTTGACAATGTGACTGCACAGAGTACTTCATAGGAAAGTAAAACTACTCGATAACTCTATTCAGTCGAGTCGACTGACAAAAGAAACGAACGAATAGCGTGCGGGTTAGCTAGCGGGGGGCGGCGAGGGTAGCAATGCGGGCGGCTAAGAAAGGAACATGTGAAAAACACACAAAAGAAGGTACAAGATGATAAGACATGTATTAAGACGCCTGGGAATAACTTCCATGGTACTAGGTCGTGAGAACGTTCTGGAGCAGATCCCGAGTGCTTATAGACTGCTTCATTGAATGACAGCATGTTTTCTGTGGACAACAATCTGTGCTTCAGATTGGGAAGTTAAGCTCGATAGCCTCATTGGCGCTATATGTTGCACTGGCTTTTAAGCTTTCCCTTGTCTCTATTCGCCGTAAAAACAAACATGATGCTATGATCTTCAGACTCTCTAAATGTTCAACATCCTATTGACACATGGCGGAAGAGACAATACTTTTCGCCGTGCGTGCATGATGCTGCGCCTCAGGAGCTTACGGTCAACAATGATACCGATCTGCTATGAAGCCATGGTACAACCGTATCACCACATCAATATTAAGATGAAGCAATTTTAAAATGTGTGATTTAATTAGCACACTATAGTTCGGATAGGCACGATCCCAATACCCATTTTCAGATTCTTAGAGTTAATATGTCATAGGTTCAGTCAAAAAATAATGTGCAAAGAACAAACATGCATTGTGAATCACATAAGACTCTCCATTATGATTAACATAGCTTTCATGTTTCCAAATAGCGTTTAACGCTCTCCCAGAATTCTGATTGGCGTTTGATTGTGCCTAACGTCATGTTAATTGTAACAACTTTGAATTACATATTGTGTTTGAGGACTATTGTGTCTGACTTATATACTAATATCGTGACACAGTCTATAATATGGCCCCACAATGGATATTGTTAAAATCACTAGCGTTGTTGACGGATAGTCCCAGAGGCGAAGGATCAGTCACATACCTAGACAAGTTTTGTTTGTTCTCGTCCAGTGGTACTTTCTGTCCACCTTGTCTCAGTACTGTTTTCCATTATTTTTTTAAAGTACCTCAGCTAACGACATGAATTGCAAACACTCGTTGTATGTAAAGCTCGTTAACAGTATGTGTATGTATCCAGTATACATTGCTAGGGAGACTGATTACCCATGGATAACGGGAATTTAGCCTATTACGCTTTGAATGATTGCAATTATTACTAACTGACGGCAGAAATAGATCTGGTATTCGAAAAGTCATGTGAGATCTAACGAAATAATTTACTAATTGATACTGCCGACTCTCTGGACAGAGAGACCTATAAAAGTTGGCGAATAAATTTTCATTACCGGGACATGAAGTTCAGCATTAGGAAAAAAAATATAATTGGACATTTGTAGGCATCAAACACAAGTACTGTAATAAAAAAATAATAAAAAGAAGTTATACTGTCTTGACATGCATGCAGGCGCTGCAGATGAAATGTTTGTCACCCTCTTTGGAAAACGGATATTACAAATAGGTCACCGTGGAATGGTTGGAACATCTCGGTTCTGACACAGTAAACACTTCAAGGAATAAATTAAGAAAGGAAATGGAGTTGTTGGACTGAGTTATGATGTAGGCAGATGTGTTCAACAGCTCTCTTTCTTCCTTTTTGTTGATCATATTATTGGCCCATCATGGGAACCATGGTTAGCTGAGGGATCGGTAGAAAGTGTTTTCATTAGGAGGTGTCCTAGGATGTAGGTGAATGTTTCCCAACGCTATGGACAGAAGCCAATGTAGACTGTATTGTAAACCTTGCGAGGACTTTGCAAAACGAGAGAGGGCATTGACGAAAGATGAGGAAGTTATAACAAGCGGGCGTGCTGTATTTCTGTGCCAGAAAAATGTAAATGTATTGGGATCTGAAAGACATATTTAGCTTCCTTCGCACGTTGTCGTCTACGTACTGGACGTTATGCCGGTGCCAACAGATGTAGGAATTCACGGGATGATTAAAGCCGAGTTTCTTCAGAGTGAAGTTGTTTTCTGGTGGGAAGCAAAGAGAACCGCTCTGAGACCATCTGGCACCTGTTGATTGTTCGGAAGGATGATGAGGATGGGTTTTGGTATCGGTCCTATAAGACGATATACGGTGGTACACAAAGTTGCCACCTCTGGCAGCAACAATGTCTCACGGTCTTGCCTTGTACTGAAAGATAACGCCATGAAGACCACGAAGAATGGGCACAGACACCGGCCGTTAACACGTTCGAACTTAACAGTTACTTAACAGTTACTGTCCAAATTATCGGCTATCTGAAACAGTGGTGAACGTATTGTGAACCCAATGACACCCAATATCGTTACGTCAAGTACTGAGTCAATATGACATTAGTATATGGGATACGACGTGATTCGCTCACTTCGGATACTTCAGAAGGACCCCTCCTTCGTGATGCTGTATGCAGAAGTGAGTCTCGTCTGGAAAGAGGGCGTGGTGCAACTCGTGTGTCAAGTGTTTTCGGCGTCACATAGCTGTCGGCACACCTCCGTTCTACCGTGGCAATGAAGCCGCGACAGTCGTGGCCGTGTTGAAATTCTGCGGCGCTTCAGACGTCGTCACCATGTCCCTGTGGATACCTGGCTTCCTGCAAAGATTCCCACTGCCGAACTGAAAATAACTGACGCGGCTCTACGATGCTGCACGGTGTTGTGTTCCACCCTACAAGAGCACTGAAATATGCTTAAATGTCACACCGGACGTAATCTGGTAGTTAAAACCTTGCACTCGCTGAGGTTCATCGAATGCGTTAGTTACGCAACATTAACATTATTTAAGCTTACTTTATGATTTTGTAACCTGCAGCCAAATTCAGCAAAATGGCTCATTAAGGGGGTGGGAGGGGGCGGAGATGCGACTGGTCATAATAATCAGAATTCTACACATCATCCGTATATCAGACAAAGGTAAGGTATCCAAATATTACTAAATAGCAGCATCTGATACCTGTACTTCTCAGATGAAACAATTGTAAGTGTCTAAGCCGAGTCGACCTATATAGACTTCGATCTATAAAAAAAATGGCTCTGAGTACTATGGGACTTAACATCTGAGGTTATCTGACCGCTTGAACTTAGAACTACTCAAACCTAACTAACCTAAGGACATCACACACATCCATGCCCGAGGCAGGATTCGAACCTGCGACCGTAGCGATCGCGCGGTTCCAGACTGAAGCGCCTAGAACCGCTCGGCCACTAGGCCGGCTACGATCTATAGATCGTATCTCTGGTTCGTTTTCACTCTGGTCGCCGGGCGGCGCTCTTATGTCGCGCCTGCCGGTTTGAAATGTTTGCGAGGTGGGCGAGTATGGTACAGTCACTCACCACGGGACAAGAAAGAAGGAAGGAGAAAGTCGGTCGGAGGAAATGTGTGCTGTCGCACGCCGGTGGTCGGTGTCTTGACCGATTCGCTCTGAAGGGGTCGTTGCAACGGGACCGAATTTGACTATGGTTAACTAATTCCGATGCTCAAACTCTAAAAGGGCATCTCATTTCTGTCGTCGGGTCGTCTTGTGTGATGTAGTTTGGCGGCGTTGGCGGTCTCAAAAAATGGTTCAAATGGCTCTGAGAACTATGGGACTTAACTTCTGAAGTCATCTGTCCCCTAGACTTAGAACTACTTAAGCCTAACTAACCTAAGGACATCACACACATCCATGCCCAAGGCACGATTCAAGCCTGCGACCTTAGCGGGCTCCGTTCTGTACTGCCCTATGTGATTATTCCCTGAGTTGTGAATTTGTGCTTTCCGGGGAGTTTGGATCCGCCGTAGTGTGGTCTGTATCGCCATCTATTACAAAGCGAGAAAAGTGGTCCCACTAAAACATTCATATTTCTTTACGTACTACACGAATATGTAATAAAAATGGATGTTCCTACTAAAAAAAAAAAACGCAGTTGATATCCGTTTGACCTATGGCAGCGTCATCTAGCGGGCCAATCATGGTGCCATCTGGTTTCCCCCTTCAAGCTAGACAAGTTTCGTTCTTTGAATTCTTTTCGTTTGACGCTTATTTCTTGAGATATTTGGCCCGGTCACGATCAATGGACCACCCTGTAGAAATTGTTTGAGCATACCCACCTCTGTGCTAATTTCCTGAAAAGTAACTTAGTTGCTATCTACGGGTGTGACGAGTGTGGTGATAAATTTTTATTCTTTGGTTTTAATACTGTGTCTCCTTGTCAAATGATGTTTAACATCATGAACCTCATCGTCTGTGCAAGCGGCGAGCATGTGACGGCATTCGCAGGTGCTACTGGTGCTGTCAACATTTATGGTTAATGTGCACTTTAATTATATTTCGGATAATGATCTGGCCAAATCCATTAATAGACTATGATATGCTCTGTGTCGGGTGTTGTAACGTGAGATCGCTTACCTGAATATCTGCGGGACATCTTGTACTTGTATCTGACCGTCATACTATTAAAAGAACCAGGATTAAACCCGGAAGGGAATTTCAAAATTGATACCTAAAATCTATTCAACTTTGTTTGTAGCTTGGTTGCGTTAACAGCCTTCCTCCAGTGGTAACATGTGTTCCCGTCAAATCACCGAAGTTATGCGCTGTCGTGCTTGGCTAGCAATTGGGTAGATGACCGTTCGGTCTGTCCAGCGATGTTGGGAAGCGGGGTGCACTCAGCCCTTGTGAGGCCAACTGTGGAGTTACTTGACAGAAGTATCGCGTGCGGTCACGAAAACTGACATACGCCCGGGAGAGCGGTATGCTGACCACATGCCCCTCCAACCCGCATCCAACGACGCCTCCGGGCTGAGGACACCGTTGGACCGGTGAGGCCTATTCGGGGTTTTAATTTTGGTTCTCGCCAGTGCCTAACAGTAATATTCCTGAAATTCTTGTTTCAGTCTGCTAATCGCCGTTTGACGATTTGTTTCACGTACTTTATTCTGGATTGCTTGTTTACCCAGCTATTTGTCGAAAACGTGTTATCGTATTAATTGATTTGTTGGTGTTACTAGGCGTCTTCTTGTCACATGGCGCTTATCTTACGAGCGCCCTGCTGTTGCCTGAAGGGTCAGATACTATGTCTGGAGTCTTTACGCGAAATTCGTCTGGCTTGACAAGGGTGAACGCACTGGCGGCACGATATTACTGGCCATTTACATTTGTTTGAACGTTTCATCTGTTACTGCATTTGTGCTAGTCATTGTTACATTTGGCCGTCAAACATCTTGGTCTGTAATTAAAATTATTCTGTTTCACTAAATTTATGCTATTTGTTGTTACATGAGCCCAAAAATGTTTCTTTAAATTTCACAGGTCTCTTCAAAAGGATGGTGCTAAACCTTTGGACTGTAATTTAAAACCATTATGTTAACATGGTAAGATTTTCTTATTGTTGTTAAATTGGTTAGGCCATGGTATTCCTTTGAATACAAAATATTTCACTAACGGTATTAGGAACTGTTAGTTTCTAAAACATTATTTCATAGTGTTTTACTGTTGTTCGATTTAAAAAAAATCGTTTAATAAATGTGAATCCCTTGGCAAATAGTAGATGATGCCATAACTTGGGGCCTAGGCCTTCCACGAATTTCTGTTAATCTGACTTGCTGGAACTCAATGTCTTTTCTTTTTTTCCGTCGTCTCCTGAAACATTTCGAGTAAAATATCGTCTCCTGTGTATTTTTTATCAAAATACAGTGGGGTTATGCGCTGAAAGAACCCATAATCAAACAAAACATTGATTTCCATCAGTTATACCGCTCAGAGGTTACAAATAAATCATTTTCGGCTTTCTTTCGTTTTTTATCAGATTTCTCGTATGTGAAAACAATCAGTCCCATATTAGAGTTTGCTCAATCTTGTTTTTCCCTTTTAAGCCAAATGAAAGAGAAGAACAGTAAGCATGCGATTTCAAGTAACTTTTTAACTTTAATATACATTGTAAAGAAAAAGGATAGCTGCGGGGCTGAGAAGAGTGGGCGTGCGCAGTCTGTAGATGAACTCGAAAATCCAATTAACAGTTGCTTGCCATACAAATTACTAGTATAATTTCTTCTTTAGATTTATGTTATATTACCTCTAACCTATCCCAGAACAATAAATGAAGAATGAATTATATTTCGTCGCTATAAATTTAAAAACAATTTTCGCAGACGTCTTTTTCCTCATACTTACTGTACATAATTGTCATTTCAGTATAGATAGTGTTAGTTACCTTTTCTATCCAAGAAAATGCTTGATGACGTTAACTCATTAACGCTGTACATATGGTTAGTCTTGTTTCAATGCAGGCAGTCCGTCAATTATAAACTTAAAAAATTGGACTACGATTGTAACTGCGGCTGTTGATAACGTTCTCTTGTTGGCTAATATGTCATGCGCGCAGTGCGTGACAGCATTTGACGTTGTTAAACATAACTGAAAGGGTCACTGCTGTCTGATGCCTGTGATAAACACAGTGCTTTTGAACTTTTCCGAGAGCAAGAATGGTAGTTCACATATTAGGAGTGGCGCACATAATGAGAGGGAAGATGTTGAGGACGTCTAGTTGCTATACATTTGTTTGCTATAGAGACTGAGTGCTCAAGAAAGTTTATTATAGCTTCTTGATCCCGACTCTGTATTTTTTAATAATGAGCTACTGGGATAGAGATAATTGGTATACGTATGCTGATTTCACTCCCCCTGAGCCGGTCCGTTTGCCTACACATAGGAGCAGGGGCTTAAGCAATGGCAATGCCATCACAATCCAAGATGACAGCAGACCACCTTACCTGTCACATGACAAGCTTCTCTTATTATTCCCCCCCCCCTCCCCCTTCCAATCTCACTCTCCCAAACCAATCAAAATCCAAGATGGGAGAAGTAACCCAGTCATGCTAGCGCACCAAAATTAGAAATATCAAACACGGATGAACCACTCCAGTTGCGGTTTGTAACTCCTTCACTCCCCCTACCCTACCAACTGCTTTAGCCAATCACAGTACACTATTAAAATGAGACATCCGATCACAGCTTAATAAAAAAAATGGTTCAAATGGCTCTGAGAACTATGGGACTTATCATCTGGGGCCATCAGCCCCCTAGAACTTAGAACTACTTAAATCTAACTAACCTAAGGACATCACACACATCCATGCCCGAGGCAGGATTCGAACCTGCGACCGTAGTGGTCGCGCGGTTCCAGACTGAAGCGCCTAGAACCGCTCGGCCACTCCGGCCGGCTCAGCTTAATACTTTACAAATCATTACAAGGAAACCGCCAATCACAAAGTAATCATCTTGACCGTACTCAGATATATCCGATCGTTCTGAAGGCTCCTTTCGTTAAATTAAAAACATATTTATCCGTCAATTATATAAAGAGTGTGATCTGTAGTGTTTTAAGCTTTTCTCACAATTATTCGAATATAATGAAATTTTCTCAAATCAAAAGTATTATCCAAAAACTTACATAAAGGATGGAGCTTGCAGTATGTTTGACTGTGATAAAAAAAATCTGGAAAAAATGAATTTTTCATTTCTTCCCATGTTTATCGAGAAAGTTACGTATAGGTATAACTTTCAGTATTTCAACGTACTTTACAGGATGTTCAAAAGTATGCAAATGCACCATATTGCAAATAATTTATCCAAAAATTGTGTAAAGCAACACCTGTGTATATAGAAAGTTCGATTTTTAGTGTAGGGCACAACAATACTTCGAACATCGAAATTGATGTATGATACTTGTCAAGTGACACAAGGCAAGCAGGCTGGCATAGGCAAGACTGAACTCGCTGAATGATCGTTTTGACTTGCTGGCATCCAGTGCAGCTGACTCTCAGATCCGTATAAAATGACACAAGCTGATTCCGTTGGGCAGACAGGGACTCGCTGACAAGCCACTTGTGAATTATTGATGCTGAGACATTATAGCTGCTATTTCAATGCTTTCTTCTTCGTGGCACATGCAAGAAGTTCGCCAAAAAATGTGAGTCTAACACACATTAGATGATTTCTTGCTGTAACTCTTACTTGCTTTTTTTCCTTTTTTCTTTTCGTTTCTTTTTTCTTTTTTTTAAATTCAGTTTGCCGGATCTACATTGACTGGTGTCTATAGTACTCGATTAGAGCAGTCATTAAAACATTCAGTTGTGAAGAAAATTGAACGCACGTGAAAACTGGACGCACGTGACAATTTTGTCCAAAATGTAAGTCTGACATGTAAAGGGTGTCTCTGCAAAAATGGTCAGTATTTGGAGTGATAGGACTGGAACGATGCCACGCGGGCTTAGCCGAGCGGTCTGAGGCGCTTTAGTCATGGACTGTGCGGCTAGTCCCGGCGGAGGTTCGAGTCCTCCCTCGGGCATGTGTGTGTGTGTTTGTCCTTAGGATGATTTTTTAGGTTAAGTAGTGTGTAAGCTTAGGGACTGATGACCTTAGCGGTTAAGTCCCATAAGATTTCACACACATTTGAACATTTTTTGACTAAAACGATCATTTTAAGCAAATAACCCTGTTCCGAGTGGTTTCCAAAATAGAATACATTT
Organism: Schistocerca serialis cubense; assembly: GCF_023864345.2. Classification (NCBI taxonomy): domain Eukaryota; kingdom Metazoa; phylum Arthropoda; class Insecta; order Orthoptera; family Acrididae; genus Schistocerca; species Schistocerca serialis. Next base: position 301,334,602 of record NC_064638.1, read on the forward strand.
CATGTAAAGCTACTTTTTGGCTAGTGGCGTGCACTTATAACGTCTTACCCACACAACCTATTTGACTGTCTATTCTAGCCCAACCTATTTGCTTTCAACGCCTTTGTTCAGGATGTCATTCGGCCATTAAACTAGTCCGTTGAATGCGCGGTTGCCCATTGTGGTGTAGTGAGTGAAATAATGTGAGGAACTAGATTTTATCAGAGAGAAGCATCGGTTAACTGTACTTGTACTTACGCTGGCTGATGCCGCAAGTCTACATGTATGAGGTATATGCAGATATGGTACGTGTTTACGGCTTCTGCGATGGTAGTGCTCTTGCTACTGTGAATGAATACCATCAGCGAGTTCCGGCACATCGAATCCATTATCATAATGTGTTCACGAGAGTTTTCAACACACTGCGTCAACCAGGCATTCTTCCAAGTTCCCATTTTTCCTTCTGAAGGGGTAGTTCAACAACCTGTGCAGGCACAGCAACACATTGTTAAAATGGTGCAGTGTCGCCCTATCATTAGCGCTGGCGTCTTTCTGCACGTACCTGAGTCACATGAACACATATATGCTGAACATTATGTATGGCAAACTCGTACCCATTACACATACAACGTGCCGACAATCTTCTCATTGGCGACAGTGCCATACGACTACAATTTTGTCACTGGTTAAATCTACTCACTGATGAAGCCACATTATCTAGGAATGGTCTAACACACCCAATAATCATTGATGGTCGCTGGAAAATCCACTTGTTACAGTGGAAATCAGTTCCGGGTTCGTTTTTCTATCAGTGTTTGGTGCAACTTGACTGGTAACACGTTGATAGGCCCAGTCATTTGATAAGAGCGAATGACTGGACAGAATAACTTGCATATTTTCGAGAACTCGTTCGAAAACCTTGAGGACGTTTTCTCGGCCAGGCAGACTAGTGTGTATTTCCAGGATGACGGAACACCTATGTGACTCATCCATCTGGTTGTCTACTTGCCGTATACATAATTATCTTTGATTATTTTTCTTCTATAAGCGTTTTACTGATATCTCCTAACACGCCTTCCATGTTATCAAGCAATCGACACCTCATTTCTTTCAGTGCTGTGTCAACATACAAATTTCATGTCCATGGCAAAGTGTTCTCATGTCACTCTTTAATCGAATTTGGAAGAGATACTAAAGTTCAACCAACTGGAAAGCAGTCGTAACTTCCTCTTCTACCTACAAACCGTTTACATTGATATTAAACACTGTTTGTGCATGCAAAAAGTGTTTGGGAAGATATTGCTTTCAGTTTAGCATTCAGATGTTCCTCGACTGGAACTACAGGAAGTGATAACACAGAGCCTCCCACAGCGAAATATTCAGATCATTCGGATCGAATTCTTGCCAGCTCTTAAGCCAGTTAAAACTGTCATCTGCGCACAATATTTCCGCGGTACATCTGATCGCTATCATCAGGTGAGAAAAGCTTAGCCGCTCTCGCAGATAACTGATTCAAATCGTGAATGGCGGAACCTTTACAGGTAGGGCAAATACGAATGCGCATGCCATGAGGTATGCGCAACAATTTATGTTTGAGGAAGCCTGGCGTTTACAAAATACCTTGTTGGTGGGTAAAATATAAATTGGCAAAACTATTTGTACCGCAATGACAGATGTGTTACACATCATTGTCGCACTCCGATTATTACAACCTGACAAATCTGCAGTGGCTGAGCTCTGTCTTACAAAAGGACCTACGGTGCTATACAATGAGACACAAGTGGCAGCAAACGCCTCGTGTTACAGGAATTGTGTTCGAAATGAGACTAACGGATAATGTTATTAACTGTGATAATGGAAACCCGCTAAGTAAAATTTGGAATGCTGTTTTATCTGATATAAAAAAGCAAATTAATTTTTAGCAATACATCGTTTTTCAGCAGTATTCACCACTGGAGGCGCTGCAACTCTTGTTGCACCAGCGGGCAGCAGCAACGATTGCGCATTACCCTAGCTTACGCGCTTTCGTAATTTCGTTACATATAAAAGTTCCGTCGTTCACCGTTTGACTCAGTTATCGGCGAGAGCGGCTTAGCTTTTCTCACGTGACGATGGCGGCCAGCTGGACCGCAGAAATATTGTGTGCAGACGACAGTCTGATCCGGCTGAAGACCCGACAAGAATCTGATTTCTCAATACCTCGAGAGTGTCTACATAGTTACGACGAAATATTAACACACATTCCTGAAGTTGTACAACATCCGACTGGTGTTCCATGCTGTAGCTAGCATCATGAATTCCTTCATTCACGTTTGTCCTACGTAGTTGTTACAGTCAAATTTCTTTCCGCGTCTTGCTTATTGCTAACCTCTACGATAGCCAGTTTTATTTCGTGACTGTCATCTCGTTTACCGACTGCCTATATTCTCTCTGCTTTAATGAATTATAACGTAGGATGTCAGTAAAATGAATAACATGATGGTAATTCTTACAAAACAAGAACAAGTAGCCAGTTTAGCACATAACATCATATTGAGAATTGATCCTGAGGCGTATGATAAAATGTACTAACAACTATTTCACTTTACTACGTAGATCCCTTCAATAGAACATATCGACAGCGGGACATCATCAGATTTTTAACTGCGCTAACAGAGTGGGATTCGTACATAGTTTCAGCAATAGCGCGAAATTCTCGAGCTTGCAGTTTACTGTGATGTACAGAAATAATTCCATATAAATTGGCACATTGTTCTGATAATACGGGGAACTCACAAGAGAGTTTGATCGAGTTATACATCCATGTTCACATGCCTTCTATCGTCCGCTGGCCGCAGGAATTCATTTCAGCGTCGGCAGCCGTGTATGACACGGTAACATAACGGATGGATCTCCAGGGAGAGAAAATATCTTTGGAATGTGGATGCCTGTGTCGACACTAAAAAGTTTATCCTTTCAGATGCTGCATTCAGCCGGCCGCGGTGGTCTAGCGGTTCAGGCGCTCAGTCCGGAACCGCGCGACTGCTACGGTCGCAGGTTCGAATCCTGCCTCGGGCATGGATGTGTGTGATGTCCTTACGTTAGTTAGGTTTAAGTAGTTCTAAGTTCTAGGGGACTGATGACCACAGATGTTAAGTCCCATAGTGCTCAGAGCCATTTGAACCATTTTTTCGCTGCATTCAGGTTTAATTTCCTTTCCATGTTGTTCACTGTATTGTAGTCGAGATGTTTATCCTGCGGGTTAAATTAAACGAAAAAATTTAAAACATTCATGGAAACTGGTAGAAGAATTCATTTTTTCAGAATTTTAAAATATGGAGTAACTGACTACATTACAATATTTTAAAAGGTGGGCGTAGTGAACACCCCTCCCTCGCCAACCTCCTTGGTATTGCGAGGATTATTGTATGACGTTACAGTTTTATTACGCTTCACCTACGCCCGCAGATCGTGTTCACGTGGTTAGCGTTGCTGCGTCTGGTTAAGGGGGTCCCGGATTCGGTTCCCGGCCGGGTTGGGGATTTTTCTCTGCCCGCAGACTAGGTGTTTGCGTTGTCCTCATCATTTAATCATCATCATCATTCGTGACAGTGGCTCGATTCTACTACGTAAAAAACTGGACTGTGTAAAAATTGGGACTTTGTACAGGCGCTGATGACCGCGCAGTGAGCGCCGCACAAACCAATCATCATCATAAAACACTTCACTTACTCATCCGTCTTGCTACGAGTACCACGTCCATTGCATTTCACTCAGAGAGCATTTGCCATTAAACTTCCACTCGTTACCCTCTAATCTTCTTCCTAACCCACGAGTCTTCTTCAGGAAAACGCCTTTCACCTCTCTTCAGTTCTTGAGTCTACTGCCAGGCATCCTTTAATACCCCTACCAACCTCGTGCACAATACATAACAGAACGAAAGCTGCCTGTAGGCTTCACCAAACAGTTCTACAGCGCCACCATTACACACCAACACAAAGATTGAAACTCCATGTCATTTTGTTTCGCTGTTAGTTTTACGTTGCAGCATTGAAATATGCCTCATTTACTCTTTCTTCCAATTAAATTGTCCATATTACATTCACGCACTCACATTACAGACTACTCCCAATTCCACATCGCTTCCTTACTCCGTTTTCCAATGTGGTTTACATTTATCCTACCGGCGTATAGCACTTAACACGTTCATTTATAATAAATTATTACATAAAGCAGTTTTCAGATTATAACATCTTTAGGGGCAACATTTTACATACTCAAATACATTCTTGAGTGCTTTACATTAGTATGCACAGAAGTAGTTCAAATAAATTTTAAAAAATTTCAGTAGAAACAAACAAAAATAAGTTAGTTATGGCGCATCACCTACTCACAACAGAAAACTTCGGATGACACAATTGCAGCACATTGCGAAAGGTTATGTTGATCGATGGTTTTATAAGCCGCCTTTTTTGCGGGTGAATTACATTTCCATAAGATTCTTGTAATAACCTCTACCTCGAATCTGCATTTGCTATTAGTTTTATGTTCTCAGTCTACTTTTAAAACAGATCTGGTCATACATTTCTCCGTATTGAATAGTCGCAAATCGTGTAATCGAACAGTGATGATCCTTTCCGCCTGTTTCTGTACAACATGCTGTATGTGTTTATGTTGAGATTCAACTACACCATACACCGATGATTTGCCGGTTTTCCTTCTTTCTCTTCAATTTTATGGCTTTCTGACTTCTGCGTATTGCAACAACAATCATTCGCGATTACCCTCCGTCATCCAAGATATTTCCTTACAACATATAAGAAATCGACCGTTCTTAGCGTGAAGGCCACTAGACATGCGGTGTACTAAGGCACTTTTTAAACTGAAGAAGCGCTTTCTGGCAGGTCTCTGTCTTAATTTAACCGTTTGTTGTCTTAGTTGATTAAACAGGTAGGAGATTTCAGCAGCCGGCAGTATAAACTCGGTGAAATAATTAGCTTTGCCTCAGGGCAACCGCAACACTTTGAACTTGTTAGGTTCTGGCAAGGTATATATTGTATCCAAATGCTTCTGTGTGGGCGACAGCCCTTGTTCGTTCAATATGTGTCTAAGTTATTTCACAGCCTGTGTGGGTGAGATCTGTTTTTGAAGAACTATAAGGAGCAGTCAAAACAAAACGACACAGCTGAAAAAAAAATCTCTGCTGATCCGGTCTTCCTTCCGCTGTCGGTCATTTCTGACTGCAGCAATGATAGAAAATATCACGATAAGCCTGTACTGTCCGAATGCTGTGTTTTAGTGAAAACGGACATTCTCGAAATCGTTTTTTTTTCACGTAAACACACAAGCATCAGATATTTGGCCATGAATTTCACCTCCTGACATTCATTCTGCAATCAGAACTGCGCTATACATCGCTGTTCTCCTTTCCCGGCCTCCATAGTGCAGTCGACGCAATTACGACTCGCTGAAACTGGTCGATGTCATATTGCACTCTAAGGGTAAGCATAATATAACATCTTATGACTGTTCCACTTTTTGTAAGTATGACTGGTGTTGCCAACTGGGACGTACGCCTCGAAATCTGTTTTACAACCAACTATAACTTTATAGAGTTGCTTGTACTGTGCACATGTCACATCATGTTCTTGGATTGTCTTCTCGCTTGGAACTAAATTTTCTTGGTCATGAACTGTGAAATGGAAAAGCGTAAAAGGATGCATCGGGAAAATTTAAGCTGTTGTCCACTACATCACTGTTAACTAGTTTAGTTGCCTTTTAGCTTGGACATACAGGGTGTTTCAAAAATGACCGGTATATTTGAAACGGCAATAAAAACTAAACGAGCAGCGATAGAAATACACCATTTGTTGCAAAATGCTTGGGACAACAGTACATTTTCAGACGGACAAACTTTCGAAATTACAGTAGTTACAATTTTCAACAACAGATGGCGCTGCGTCTGGGAAACTTTATAGCACGATATTTTCCACATATCCACCATGCGTAGCAATAATATGGCGTAGTCTCTGAATGAAATTACCCGAAACCTTTGTCAACGTGTCTGGCGGAATGGCTTCACATGCAGATGAGATGTACTGCTTCAGCTGTTCAATTGTTTCTGGATTCTGGCGGTACACCTGGTCTTTCAAGTGTCCCCACAGAAAAACGTCACAGGGGTTCATGTCTGGCGAAAAGGGAGGCCAATCCACGCCGCCTCCTGTATGTTTCGGATAGCCCAAAGCAATCACACGATCATCGAGATATTCATTCAGGAAATTAAAGACGTCGGCCGTGCGATGTGGCCGGGCACCATCTTGCATAAACCACGAGGTGTTCGCAGTGTCGTCTAAGGCAGTTTGTACCGCCACAAATTCACGAAGAATGTCCAGATAGCGTGATGCAGTAATCGTTTCGGATCTGAAAAAGGGCCAATGATTCCTTTGGAAGAAATGGCGGCCCAGACCAGTACTTTTTGAGGACGCAGGGACGATGGGACTGCAACAGGGGGCTTTTCGGTTCCCCATATGCGCCAGTTCTGTTTATTGACGAAGCCGTCCAGGTAAAAATAAGCTTCGTCAGTAAACCAAATGCTGCCCACATGCGTATCCCCGTCATCAATCCTGTGCACTATATCGTTAGCGAATGTCTCTCGTGCAGCAATGGTAGCGGCGCTGAGGGGTTGCTGCGTTTGAATTTTGTATGGATAGAGGGGTAAACTCTGGCGCATGAGACGATACGTGGACGTTGGCGTCATTTGGACCGCAGCTGCAACACGGCGAACGGAAACCCGAGGCCGCTGTTGGATCACTTGCTGCACTAGCTGCGCGTTGCCCTCTGTGGTTGCTGTACGCGGTCGCCCTACCTTTCCAGCACGTTCATCCGTCACGTTCCCAGTCCGTTGAAATTTTTCAAACAGATCCTTTATTGTATCGCTTTTCGGTTCTTTGGTTACATTAAACCTCCGTTGAAAAGTTCGTCTTGTTGCAACAACACTGTGTTCTAGGCGGTGGAATTCCAACACCAGAAAAATCCTCTGTTCTAAGGAATAAACCATGTTGTCTACAGCACACTTGCACGTTGTGAACAGCACACGCTTACAGCAGAAAGACGACGTACAGAATGGCGCACCCACAGACTGCGTTGTCGTCTATATCTTTCACATCACTTGCAGCGCCATCTGTTGTTGAAAATTGTAACTACTGTAATTTCGAAAGTTTGTCCGCCTGAAAATGTACTGTTGTCCCAAGCATATTGCAACAAACGGTGTTTTTCTATCTCTGCTCGTTTAGTTTTTATTGCCGTTTCAAATATACCGATCATTTTTGAAACACCCTGTATTTGACCGCACAAAGAGATCGATTGACTGTAGCACAGCGCCACCTTGCACCTAGCTTGTAGTAATTATGGTGAATCCTTGCACCAGTACGCGTTAAAGCTAAAGAAGCAGGTGCAACTGAGAGCCGTAAGCTGCCTTAGAACTGAATTTATTCGACACTGAAATCCTACAGGAAATTGCACTGATGAAAATTCCCTCTTAAATCTACAATTGTTGATCCATAAAAATTACATGAAATGTAGTCACAGTTGCAAATATGAAACACCTTCAGCTGCGTAATGGAATTATGACAGTGAAAATTTGTGCCTGACCGGGACCAGAACCCGTATTTGCACACTAGGCAAGTGGTCGCGTTGATCGCTACGGCCATTCGAGCACGACCCACGGCACCAAAACGTGAATAAAGCCACGCTTAAATAAGTTGCTACAGGGCATTTGTGAGTCATTTGCCATTTCATTATATTATAGTAATATTTACTTGTCAGTCGCCCCATTTCTATGAAAAAACCATGTCAATCATTGTACTAGGCAATGTCCGAATGCTTTTGACTTTAGAAAAGTCTTTATTTCGGTCATCAAAAGGTGCCAAGAGAGTTTGATATCGATTTCTCGTTTACGCGAGTTTTCACCACCGGCTCGCTGTCGTGCTTCGCACTAGACAGCAGTTACATTCGAACACTCGCAGTGGACGTACAGACTGTGTACAAACGAGCATCCGCTGCGTGTTTGATTACACTTCCGGTGAACTAGTGAGACGGGTTACTCACCTGAAGATGGCGGCCAGATGGACTGCCGAAATATTGTGTCAAGATGACGCTATGTTCCGGCTGGTGACCCGATATGAATATCATCAACTACTACCCCGGGAAAGTTTACGGAGTCTTGATGTTCGAAGAAATTGCATCCCACTGCTTCACAACACAGGAACTGCAATTTCGCATTTATCGGCAGGCATCGAGGTGGCGGCTTACAAATAAAATGCCTCTCCTATACATGTCTCTCCTATACGGGAATATGAGTCACTCTCATTCTGCCAACGGCCTTCTCAGAGAGGGCGGAGCAGCGGATAGACGTTCACGCCACTCTCTTGTCATTGGGGTGGGATAAAGCCCCTAAAGGCGGAAGAATGAGCGGTGATCAACGGCATGAGGATGCAGAAGGCAAAGGAAACCACAACATCAAAGACACTTAACGTGCATCCACAGGACATGCGGCCCGTAATTGAAAAAGTGTCACGATGATCTCTCCATTGGCAAAAGATTCTGGAATAGTCCCCCATTCGGACCCCCGGGAGGGTACTGCCAAGGGGAAGCTGACCATGAGAGAAAGACTGAATAATAAACGATAGTATAACGTTATACGAGTCGGGCGTGGAATGTCAGAAGCCTGAACATTGTAGGAAAACTATAAAATCTGATAAGGGAAAGGCAAAGGTTCAATCTAGATAGAGTAGTTGCCAGTGAAGTGAAATGGAAGGCAGACAAGGATTTCTAGTGAGATGAGTGTAGGGTAAAACAATCGGAAAGAGAAAATGGTATGACGGGAAAAGAATTCGTTATGGACAGGACGGTAGCACAGAGAGTGTGCTTCTGTGAACAGTCCAGTGATAATGCTGTTCTTATCAGAGTCGACAGCAAACCAACACCAACAATAATAATTCGGGTATACACGGCGACGTCTCAAGATGAAGATGAAGAGATACAGAAAGTATATGAAGATTCTGAAAGGGTAACACATTACGTAAAGGAAGATGAAAATCTAATAGTTATGGAAAGCAGTTGTAGGGCAAAGTACAAGAAAAGGTGAAAGGAGAATGTGGGCTTGGAACAAGGAAAGAGAGAGGAGAGAGACTAATTGATTTCTGTAATAAATGTCAGCTAGTAATAGCGAATACTCTGTTCAAGCCTCACAATTGGAGGAGGTATAGTTAGAAAAGGCTGGGTGATAGGGGAAGATTTCAATTAGAATACACCGTAGTCAGACAGAGATTGCAAAATCAGATACTCCAGGAGATGATATAGATTCAGATCGCAATATAGTAGTGATGAAGAGTAGGCTGCAGTTTAAGAGATTAGTCAGGAAGAATCAATACATAAAGAAGTGGGATACGGAAATTCTATGGAATGATGAGATACGCTTGATGTTCTCTAAGACTATAGATACAGAAATAAGGAATAGCTCAGTAGGCAGTACAGTTGAAGAGGAATGGACATCGCTGAATAGGGTCATCACAGAAGTTGGAAAGGAAAATATAGGTATAAAGAAGGCAACTCCGAAGAAACCATGAGTAACAGAAGAAATACTTCAGTTGATGGATGAAAGGAGGAAGTACAAAAATATTCCGGGAAACTCAGGAATACAGAATTACAAGCCACTGAGGAATGAAATAAATAGCAAGTGCAGGGAAGCTAAGACGAAATAGCTCCACGAAAAATGTGAAGATATCCGGAAGGAAATGGTTGTCGGAAGGGCAGAATCACCATACACGAAAGTCAAAACAACCTTCGGTGACATTAAAAGGAAGGAGGATAACATTAAGAGTGCAACGGGAATTCCACTGTTAAATGCAGAGGAGAGAGTGGATAGATGGAAAGATTGCAGTGTCTGATGTGATAGAAGAAGAAACAGGAGTCGATTTAGAAGAGGCAGGGGATCCACTATTACAATTAGAATTTAAAAGAGCTTTGGAGGACTTAAAATCAAATAAAACAGAAGGGACAGATATAAGTCCATCAGAATTTCTAAAATGATTGGGGAAAGTGGCAACAAAACGACTATTCACGTCGGTGGGCACAATGTATGAATCTGGCGACATACGGGGTTCGGCAGCGTTCATGGCGTAGTTTGACTTGCGTAGTACAATCACGTACTGCAGGAATGCGCGCCAGCTCGTGCCGCATTCCTGTGCTAATGAGCTGGCATTTCGAGTGTGACAGTGATATGGACCGGTGGAGTATACAGCATCGTGCATTTGCTGTTGAAATTTATTTCAAGAATAACGACTCTGTAATTGCTACCCAACGTCTATTTTGGCAACATTTCAATCTGGGACGTCATGGGAAAGTTCCAGATGGGTGGACCAGTGTGAGATGGGTACGTGCATTTCGAACAACAGGTTCTGTTTGCAATGGCAAACCGGGAAGAAGTGAAAGAACTGTGCGGACACCAGAAGCCGTGGAAAATATTCATACTGCACTATTGCGTAGCCCAAAAGGATCTGCTCATAGTCATGGGCAAACTGTGCATATGTCAGTTCGCTCATTCAGGAGAATATTTCACGAAGATCTCCATTTTCACCCATATAAGCTGCAGACTGTTCAGGAAAGTAGGCCTCGCGATTGGGTTTCACGCTAAACATTTTGCTTAACCATGCGTGATCTACTTCGCCAAAATCCACAAATGTTGCACACCATCCAGATATCAGATGAAGCTCAATTCGAGTTATGTGGTTCAGAGAATAAACAAAGTATGCGTTATTAGGGAGATGCAAGCCCGCATGAACTGCACATCAAGCCCTTGCACGGTTCTCATGTCACAGTGTGGTGAGGAGTTGCTTTCACTGGGATTATTGGCCCTTATTTCTTTGAGGATGACAGCGGTGTGGCTGTAACTGTCACCAGTGAACGGTACCTAAAGATGCTGCAAGACTTCGTTCTTCCCCAATTAGGTATGGTCGATGTGGATGTGAAACAATTATGGTTTCAAGTGGACGGAGTGACCGCGCGTACAGCCAGAATTTGCATGGATTTCTTGCGACAAACATTTCCCGGTAGAGTAATTTCCCTTTTTGGTGATATTTCCTGGCCGCCTGGCTCACCTGACCTTTCATGAGCAGACTTTTTCCTTTGGGGCTACCTGAAGCAAGAAGTGTTCCGAACACATTGTACCACCATCCCTGAGTTGAAGAATCACATCAGAACTGCCGTCGGCAATGTCCCAGGGAATACGTTACGCCGAGTTATGGAAAGCTTCCAACGCCGCCTAGATGAATGTGTTTTGCAGACGGGGGCATCATTTGACAGCAGTCATATTCAAAACGTAATCCACGAAATGGACAATGACTTACACATTAGTAAATGGCATACCTTTACCTATTAATTGACATAAGAGGTAATAAATAAATTACATTTACTGCCTGATGGTGTGTTTTTAATATCCTACTATGGACGCTGCCGCACCCTGCACCATGTGATTTTAGGAAAAGCATCATCCACACAATTCCAAAGACAGCAAGGGGTGACAAGTGCACATCTGATACCACATACCTCCACAAACTGTGGGATACGTGATACGCATAAACAGTTATGTTCTTCGTTCCAAAGACGGACAAACAAGCTATTAAGCACGTGGTCATCAGTGTATATTTAATTCTGGTCGAAAATTAAATGGAGAGGCTAATAATTATCGTCATACCACCAAGCTGTGCGTACAGCAGCTCTACTTTCCAGTAAAATTGTGCCATTTCGGAATTTGGAAATTTAAAACACTTGCACATTATTACAATCAGAAATTGAACGTAACAGATATTTTGTTAACTTCAGACGTTGTCTTTGTCAATCACCATCCTAAATAATTACTACCAATAGAACAATACTGTTGCCATCATTGCAACAATGAAATGTCACCTAACCGAAAAGACTTGCATCTCGAATTTATGAAAGAACCAGGTAGTGTATCTAAAGTTTTGTTAGTTCAGCGAAAAGTTAAAATTAACAATTTAGATCCAGTGTCGATTAACTTTTCAGAATTAACTATTTCCATTTCCTTCCATTGACAAAGATATCTGTTAATCATCTAAATCAGCTAATACGGCAAAATTATACTGTAGTACATAATTTATTTCAAAGGTGTTTGGTAAATTTATGTGAATATATGTATGTTGTGTGATTCTTCAATTTCGTACTTTCGCTGTTGACTGGTTCCATTGCTGCTAATTGTGAAGTAATCAGTGTTCATTTACAGTGACTCTGATAATGAGTGGCCTTTATCATTAAAAATGGTTACCGAATCTTGAAGACAGCAAGCATTATAATGAAGTAACGTTTCTCTATCATTACTGAGATATTTGCAAGAACTAGTAAACAGCTTTTGGTTTTTAATTATTACCGTGTGTTTAGTGTAAAGTGAATTAATTTTAATGTATTTTCTAAAGCTCTGCTTTTTCAGTGAGGGTATCGTTAGTGTATTTAAAGCTATTGCCTATTTAATTTTCGATAATTTTTACATATATTGATATTTTTATTCAGCGTAAAAAATATTATAACTTTTGTTTGGTGACCGTATCATCTCACTAAATAACATCAGTTTTCCTAAATTTCAGTTCAAAATCAATAACTTTCTCCTTAACTACTCAAAAGTTGTTGACAAAATTTCGTAAAATTTTACAGTTTCAATCGTTATTAACTTAACGTGTTTCGTTTGCATAATAACCTTCGGTTGTGCGGTTATTCACACTCCACAGGTACAAAATTCTTCGGAAAATATGCCTTGCCTGAAAGCTGTAGAAGCGTAGGTTACTCGTCCTATATAATTACCGGAGAATGTGGATACACCACGCTTGGAAAAAGAAAAAAAAAAAGAAACGATGTCACAGAACATTACATATCGTATATGCAGGTGTTCAGACTCGCGCAGAATAAAAATTTTATTTAAATTCAGTGGCAATTAACGACTTTACTTTGTCAAGCAATAGGAAGGCAGAACGGTGAGCGCGAAAGTTGAGGCGGCCGGTCACTGCAAATATGCGAGGCGGTCTCAGGAATGTTTAGTGGTGAAGCAGCAAACAAGAGCGAGGAAAATAATACGTTAGACGTGGGACTCTTAAATTCCATCACTACAAAATCTGACATCAGAGACTCCTATCATGAAACTCGGAAGAGACAGTCACAAAACGTACAGACGAGTTACAATGGAAAACAAGCGGTAACGAATCGGATATACGTTAGCAGCAAGGATATGCAAATGTTGCAATCACTAGAAAGTAAAACGGATGATAGACATAATGAAAATAAAAATGACGTAAACGAAACAATAGGTTTTTGGACACATCAGTTGACCGTAAAGTAGCAAGTTAAGAAATAAAATACCAGTAGCTGCTATGGAGAGATAAATCTTTAGTGAATTGGCCAGTAAGCTTACAGACAAAATACGTTCTTTGGAAAGTAGACGAACTGAATAGTGGAATAAACAGAGTAAAGAAGATAACGACAAGATAGAAATTGTTAATAGTAATGTTGCTGCGAAAACTGTTCACGAAATTGTAGTGGGTACCGAAATGAGTCACTTGTAAGGACCTAGATTGTGCTAGTTCAGTACAATACTGAAACTTGGTTACAAGATTTCGGGATGAAGGTTGATAACAAGTTGTCTGAAAGTTCAGCGTCAAACTCAGAACTTAGAGATGCGTAAACCAACAGATCACAGAGTTTATAATTAAAGAGGTAAACTGTTTGAGATTTGTAACAAGTAAAAGCAATGAGAGTACTGAGGGTCTAGAAAGTATCAAAAAATTCGCCACCTTCTTCACTTTAGGAGTGACATGCTACTACCAACTAGAGAAATTTAATCCGAAGTGAAAAATCTACCAAGTAAGCTTTTTAGATGCATGTAGAAAATTAATTCCTGCAGAACTCCCTCAAAAGAACCGCGTGTTAATTGCGAGAACAAAACACAGTGAAGGCGCACGTAATATGGCATTTCGCGCAACGGAAGCCTGAAAAACCTAGGAGAAATTTTAAGCAGGACTGAGGCTGAATTCAAGTCGCACTGCAAGCAAAATGAAATATATTGTGAATTCCTGGGTGCTCCTACGCACCGACCGGGAGGAGAGGAGAACGTAAGAGCTCGCTGTGAAGAACTGTGCAAAGAAACAGTTGTAACTGGAGAAAATCTGCTACAAGTTATGTATAGTAAATATCTATCAAGGTCCAAAGTCATAGCACTTCAGGGGACTGCACTGACAACAAAAGTAATTTCTTGAGAAGCGTAGATGAACTTCACGAGAGGTAAAGAAATAATGACAACTGATGTAACAGTAATACAGAATTTCACGAAGGCAACTGTTCGAATGAGTGGCAACGTCGGCAAAGACAATGTTGATACGGGAATAATACACTACTGGCCATTAAAATTGCTACACCACGAGGATGACGTGCTGCAGACGCGAAATTTAACCGACAGTAAGAAGATGCTGTGATATGCAAATTATTAGCTTTTCAGAGCATTCACACAAGGTTGGTGCCGGTGGCGACACCTGCAACGTGCTGACTTGATGAAAGTTTCCAACCGATTTCTCAAACGCAAGCAACAGTTGTCCGGCGTTTCCTGCTGAAACGTTGTTGTGATGACTCGTGTAAGGAGGAGAAATACGTACCATCAGGTTTCCGAATTTGATAAACGTCGGATAGTAGCCTATCGCGATTGCGGTTTATCGTATCGTGACATTGCTGCTCGCGTTGGTCGAGATCCAATGACTGTTAGCAGAGTATGGAATAGGTGGCTTCAGGAGGGTAATACGGAACGGTGTGCTGGATCCCAATGGCCTCGTATCACTAGCAGTCGAGATGACAGGCATCTTATCCGCATGGCTCTAACGGATCGTGCAGCAACGTCTCGATCCCTGAGTCAACAGATGGGGACGATTTCAAGACAACAACCATCTGCACGAACAGTTCGTCGACGTTTGCAGCAGCATGGACTATCAGCTTGGAGACCATGGCTGCGGTTGTCCTTGACGCTGCATCACAGACAGGAGCACCTGCGATGGTGTACTGAACGACGAACCTGGGTGCACGAATAGGTGAGGGTATGGGGTGCCATTGGTTATACGTCTCGGTCACCTCTTGTTCGCTCAGATGGCACTTTGAACAGTGGACGATACATTTCAGATGTGTTACGTCCCGTGGCTCTACCCTTCATTCGATCCCTGGGAAACCCTACATTTCAGCAGGATAATGCACGACCGCATGTTGCAGGTACTGTACGGGCCTTTCTGGATACAGAAAATGTTCGACTGCTGCCCTGGCCAGCACATTCTCCAGATCTCTCACCAATTGAAAACGTCTGGTCAATGGTGGCCGAGCAATTGGCTTGTCACAATACACCAGTCACTACTCTTGACTCAAAGCCCAGGCGTATCAAGGCCGTTATTACGGCCAGAGGTGGTTGTTCTGGGTACTGATTTCTCAGGATATATGTACCTAAATTGCGTGAAAATGGAATCACATGTCAGTTCTAGTATAATATATTTGTCCAATGAATACCCGTTTATCATCTGCATTTCTTCTTGGTGTAGAAATGGTAATGGCCAGTAGTGTAGCAGAATATCCTAAAACCGAAAGACTAATATATCTAATAGCGAGCAGTTTCACGTAGTAAGATGCATAGACATCTAAGCAAGAATAATAAACTACGTATACTAAACGAGTTGAATGTAACATCGAAGGAAAGGTAGGCGATGCTGAAGCATCAAATAATCAAGCGAGCACTACGCAGTCACGCAGATAACACCATGGTGTCCGTCAAAGACAAAGCAAGCTGTCTCAATTTATGGAGTAGAAAATACAGATCGGCTGATGCCTCTTGATCAAATGTGTAATGGGTTTGAGCAGAGAAATAGAGAGAGAAATGTAAGGTTTATCTGGAAAAGTGTCGAGAAAGTGAGGTACATTAATAACAGTGGAGTGCGTGAGACGACGGGGTCGAGGAACGTGAGAGAGGTGATGCATCAGTATAGAGAGCAGGACGATGCACGTGAGGTGCCAATGAATAAAATTTCAATTAATGCCTCCCTGGAACGTATCTAAGTCGATGGAATTATGAAGACAGATGGAAACTCCGCTAACGCACAAGAATATGCAACTTTCGACAGTCATATTAAATCAGTAACTGACTCAGAAGAGTAGAATGTATACGAAGTCAAGGTAGACGTAAGGCATTCGGATGTGTGTGATAAAGATGGTGAAACTGCTGCTTCATTAAATACTTCAGAAACAAGCATGTATTTATCCAACCATAGAAGGAAGTACAGTAAGGCACAAAAATCCCTCAGATAAAGTATCTGAACCTAATGGCATTTTACGGAGTCATTTGGAAGTAGAATAATACTTGTTATAGGAAGATAAGTACAGTGAATAAGAGCAAGGTGTACCAATCATAGGTCCCAAATAAATGCATAGAATAGAAACTCAAGTTTTAGTCGTAGTCTAATCAGTGTTCTATTTCAGTTGTTTCACAAAAACACATTTAAAAAAATCAGGTATACTATGTATACGAAGCCTGGGCCCAACCACCTCGCAACAACTACACCATGAGTTCCCAATATTTCGTGATGCCTGACAGCAGTTAACCCGAGCCGATTCACCCGTACACTTTCATGAAGAGTTGTTCGAGTGGTCAGCATAACCTCTGCCCACTCCACTAAGGATCCTCCTCGATATTAGTCTCTTTTCACAATGTTTGGATTCAGAAATCGTGTTCCACGTTCCGTTCAGATGTGGATGCGTCGAGAAGCACTCTCCAGACCAAATCGAGACTCATCTACGAAAAGAACATTGGCCCACGTTTTGACCGTCCAGGTGGCATATTGACGACTCCACTCTAGACGTACCTTTCTGTGAAGATGCATCAGAGGTACGCGTACATAAAGGTCTCCTACAATAAAGGCTACTCTGCGGAAACCTTATGTACATCATTTGTCTCGATGCAACACATCCAACGGCTGCTGTGAGGTCAGATACCAGCTGCCGTGCAGTACTAAGGAGGTACCGTCGTGCACTTAGGGTTAAATAACGGTTCTCTATTTTTGATATCAGTCTTGCTCGGCCCTGCCCTGATCTTCAGCCGGCCGAGGTAGCCGAGCGGTTCTAGGCGCTTCAGTTGGGAACCGCGCTGCTGCTGCGGTCGCAGGTTCGAATCCTGCCTTGGGCGTGGATGTGTGTGATGCCCTTATGTTAGTTAGGTTGAAGTAGTTCTAAGTCTAGGGGCTGATGACCTCAGATGTTAAGTCCCACAGTGCTTAGAGCCATTGAAATAATTTTGAACCTGATTTTCTGGATATTGTTTTTGTCTCTACGAATTCTCGCCACATCTGAGAAACAACAGAATGATTCACATTAATCCTTCCGGCCACATCATTCTGCGGCTACCCTGCTTCCATTCTTCTTATGGCTCTCCACCGTAGAGAGTCTGGTAGACGTCGCCTTTGAGCCACACTTCACCGCCTGCGATTGTATGCAGAGCGACTGTGGATGTGGGACTACCTGGCAAACACTACGTTTGACAGGTACCCTGACAACATCGTTGACGTGGCTGTCCACTGATTGGATGCCATGTTTTCCCGCAGAACACGACTATAGGGACATCTGTTGACATTTTGTATGATTATGCCGTGAATCAGGCACAACACCTGGAATAGCAGTTTGATGCTTTAATTTTGGACGCCAGTGTATGTGTGGCGTCTGTTTGTTCAGACATGTAGGAGAGAACAGACTCCATTTTTTTAATACAATGACCATAAATATCAGCGACAGGGAATTAACCGATTTTGTGATTTTTCCGAGCTCCTAACCAGGAACTAATTTTATAATATCGTCTCTGTGCTTCAGTTGTTTAGTTTCTTGAGATTCTGCGCGGTAATTTTATATCTAATAGCCACAGTTCGCGTTTTCGTTTGCGTCGGAAAGTAAACCGATTTTGTGGCATATTACAAGCTCTTAATCAGGGACGAATTATTTAGTTTCACCAGAGTGCTTCGATAGTTAGGTTTCTCTTTTCATCTCAGCTTATTAATCTGTTTTATTAGACATAGTTCCTGCGTTTTCGTCAGTGTCTACAGTAGAGTTCTGCAGCATGTGCCAATAGTCCATTTAGCTGGGTAGTTTAGTTTTCCACAGTCTTTAGTATGGATAGGGACTTTGTTGTGTGCAGATGTGAGTCAAGATGGTGACACTGCGCTCTCAGCTACAGGCTGTGATGGCTTCTGTTACACAGTTTGAGGCTGCATTAGATGGGCACCACTGTTGTGGGCCAGCTGTGGGGCTCCAAAAGACGTTCCCCAATAGGTGCTTGTTGGTGGCCAGCCAAGTTACTGCTCGCACTGAGGTTGACCCCTCACGTGTGGTCGAGTGGGAGGTCGCTCTGGGGCCTAGCAGGTGGTGAAAGACATCCCAGGGGACCGCACGTGAGGCCTCCCCAGTTAGTCTGACAAACATATTCCAGGTGCTGTCTGTGGCTGAGCCACATGCTGTCGCCTGTCCTGTTTCAGAGGAAACCACTCAGCCTGCAAGATCCGGACAGATGGTGGGATTATTGATAGTTGGAAACTCCAACATTAGGCGCCTTATGAGGCCCCTTAGGGACATGGCTGCCAAGAAGGGGAAGAATGCCAATGTGCACTCCGTGTGCGTACTGTGCAGTGTCATTCCAGAGTGTAACGGTTTCTCCTGGATACCATGAACAGCACAGGGTGCAGCCAACTGCAAGTGGTGGCTCACGTCTGTACCAATGATGAGTGTTACTTTGGTTCAGAGGAGATTCTCTCTGGTTTCGAGCAGCTAACAGAAGAGGTAAAGGATGACCGTCTTGCCTCCGAGATGAAAGCAGAGCTGATCACTTGCAGCATAGTCGACAGGACCGGTTGCGGACCTCTGGTACAAAGCCGAGTGGAGGGTCTGAATCAGTCTCAGACGGTTCTGCACCCATATAGGGTGCAGATCCCTCGACTTGCACCAAAGGTTGGTTGGGTTTCAGGTTCCACTAAATATGTCAGGAATCCACCACACGCAGGAAGCGGCTACGTGAGTAGCAGAGGCTGTGTGGCATGGACTGGGCCGTTTTTTAGGTTGGAGGCTCTCAGGAAAACACAAAAACGGCTCCAGTTACAAAGGTTGTAGGCCGGACA
This sequence comes from Schistocerca serialis cubense, assembly GCF_023864345.2. NCBI lineage: Eukaryota > Metazoa > Arthropoda > Insecta > Orthoptera > Acrididae > Schistocerca > Schistocerca serialis. The sequence continues at coordinate 301,353,798 of NC_064638.1, forward strand.
CAGGACGAACGTAGATTCAGGAACCATCGGTATAACAGTTGTACATTGTCATATCTGTGTTGGGAAAGTACCAGAACTCCAAGCGCTAGTAAAAAGCACTGATGCTCAAATCATTAAATGCACTGAAAGCTAGCTAAAACCGGATATAAGCTCAGCCGAAACTTTTACAAGAACCTAACGCTGTTCCAAAAGGATAAGCTTAACACAGATGGCGGTGGCATGTTTGTTGCTGTTACAAGTAGTTTATATTGTCGGGTAATGGAAGTAGACAGTTCCTGTGAGTTAGTGTGGAGACAGTGTGGGCAGAGGTCATTGTTGGCAACTGGAATAAAATAATTATTCGATCCTTTTACCGACCTCCCCACTGAGATGATACAATTCCTGAAAGGTTCGAAGAAAACTTGAGTTTGAATAAAAAAAACACGTACCCGACTCATACGATTATAGTTGGTGGTGACTTCAATTTACCCTCGATATGTTGGCGAAAATACATGTTTAATTGCGGAGGTACGCATAAAATATCATCCGACATTGTCCTTAACGCATTCACTGAAAATTATTTCGAGCAGTTAGTTCATGGGCCCACGCGAATAGTAAACGCTTGTGAAACACACTTGACCTCTTAGCAACAAATAGTCCTAAGAGCATCAAACCGGATACAGGGATTGGTGAACACAGGGTTATAGTAGCGACACTGAATATTGTAAGCCCCAAATTCTCCAAAAATAAATAAATATACCTATTCGAAAAACCAGGTAGAAATTCACTTGACGCCTTCCCAAGGGACAATCTCCACTCCTTCCAAATTAATAATATAAGTGTAGACCAGGTGTGTCTTGAATTCAGAGAAATACTATCGGCAGCAATTAAGAGATTTATACCAAATAAATTGACAAACAACGGAGCTCATCCTCCTTGCTACACAAATCGGGTCAGAACTTTGTTGCAGAAACAACAAAACAAACATTCCATATTTAAACAGTCGCGAAACCCCCAAGATTGGCTACCTTTCACAGTAGCCCGAAATGTAGCGCGGACTTCAATACGAGATGCTTATAATAGTGTCCACAATGAAACTTTGTCTCGAAACCTGGCAGAAAATCCAAAGAGATTCCGGTCTTACGTGAAGTACGCTAGTGGCAAGACACAATCAGTGCCTTCTCTGCGCGATAGCAATGGAGATACTATCTAAGACAATGCTGCAAAATCAGAGTTACTAAACACAGTCTTCCGAAATTCCTTCACAAAAGAAGACGAAGTAAATCGTCCAGAATTCGAATCAAGAACAGCTGCCAACTTGAGTAACGTAGAAGTAAATGTCCTCGGAGTAGTGAAGCAACTTGAATCACTTAATAACAGCACGTCTTCTGGTCCCGAATGTATACTAATTAGGTTCCTTTCAGAGTATGCTGATACAACAGCTCCGTAGTTAACAATCATATACAACCGTTCGCTCGACGAAAGATCCGTACTCAAAGATTGGAAAGTTGCACAAGTCACACTAACATTCAAGAAAGATAGTAGGAGTAATCCACTAAAATACAGGGCCATATCGTTAACGTCGATATGCAGCAGGATTTTGGGTCATACAGTGTGGTCGAACCTTATGAATTACCTCAATGAAAACGGTCTATGGACGCACAGTCGACATGTATTTACAAAACATTGTTCTTGGGAAGCACAACTAGCACTTTACTCGCATGAAGTGTTGACTGCTATTGACAAAGGATTTCATATTGATTCCGTATTTCTGGATTTCCAGAACGTAAGCGGCTTGTAGTGAAATTGTGTGCTTATGGAATATCGTCTCAGTTATGCGACTGGATTCGTGCTTTCCTGTCAGAAAGGTCACAGTTCATAGTATTTGACGGAAAGTTATCGAGTAAAACAGGTGTTCTGGCGTTCCCCCACCGGCCTTGATGGTCGAGCGGTTCTGGGCGCTTCAGTCCGGAACCACGCTGCTGCTACGGTCGCAGGTTCGAATACTGCCTCGGGCATGGATATGTGTGATGTCCTTAGGTCAGTTAGGTTTAAGTAGTTCTACGTTCTAGGAGACTGATGACCTCAGATGTTAAGTCGCATAGTGCTTAGAGCCATTTGAGCCTTTTGAACTCGAGATGACCCTCACAAGACACTTCGGTGGCTGCACACATTTACAGACGATACCAATAGTTACATGACGCACAGATCAAAATATGTAATTTTCTAATGGTCTATAGCACTGTCAGAAACATAACACCCAGGCAGCGCTGCATCGAGGTGTTAGGGAGGAATGTTCACGCCAATGGCCGAGGCACAGAGAGAGGGCAAATGTAAAACGGAAAAAAACATGAAAGGAACAATTAACCCGGAGAGGTACGTGAGCTCTACTCCACGTGGTCCTGTCTGGTGCCTACGATGTCCATGACTGAATACATGGTGTTGTGAGCGTTATTTTCTAAGTGTTCAGATAGCACCGCAAAGAAACGACTATTACCTAACGGGTGTGTATCACGAACATGCATTATCCAGCAACGGTGCTCTTCATTCACATACCTGCCGCCTACAAAGCTCTTTCATGATCAATAACGCTCTGTCTGCTGATTCACTAGGGTATCGTGCGATTTCAGTGATCAGTGAGCGGGTGCTGCAGCAAATATGCTATTTGATCCAAGGGTTTCATATTTCTGCAGATCCCTGCCAAGAGCCAGAGCGAGCAGCGACGGCGGAGGAAGCAAGCAGTAAAGATGAAGAGGATATATACGAGTAATTTATTGGCTCTCCAGCCAGTTATTTACTGGCTCTCCAGTCAGTTCAACGGATGCTTCCTACTTTCATCCGTAAAAAAGAGAATGGCCAGATCTGAATAGGACTGACACTCTGGGAGCACAAAATTACGTACATATAGACAGTTCATCTGTCCCGATAATCGAGAATTTCGACAATTTTTGCATGCTGTAGACATTCATTTTGGCCTGATATTGGCCTCGAAAAATGTCTTTCGAGAAAGATTTAATTTTAAGTCTGAAGCAGGGCAACAAATAACAAAAGAAATTCTTTTTTCGTGTGATAGTAGTACTGTGAAAACCTTGCTGCTTCCAAATTTCATGATCTTAGATCAACGGAAACTACTCTATAGATTTTAATGATTGAGTTTCTAAGTGCAAAAATCTGGACATAAATAGTAGTATCTTTTGATTGAATTGACTAAGAAGCTCAGTTCTTTCAAACTACCAAGGGACCATACACCTTAGAATCTGACGCACATTTCAACTTGATGCGTCTACCCGTTCCTAGAAAAAAGGTTCTTAGCCGACGGACGGACAGTAGACATACGGACAATAAAACGATCGCATAAGGGTTGCGTTTATATCGACTGAGGTACGCAGCCCCGAGAAAGAATGCAAGAAGAAGACTACTGTGGCCGGTTCATAGCATTCCTTGACGATTTAGCTGTTGTACCTACAGACATCTACATTCTGCCCATCTAAATTCTGCTGAACACTCGTGTAAACAAACCTACATATTTATTTTATTGTTATTCTTGCGCGAATAAAAGTCTGACACACCCTTAACCATAGAAAATCTTTGGTTTCTTTGGAACCCGCTGCACTAAACTTGTAACTTTTAAAATTCTTGTATTAAACGTCCTGGGAAAATCGGTTTCACTGTGATTCATTGTCATTAATTCTACTCAAAGAATTATAATGTTTATACGATCGACGAAGAAAAAATTGCAGATTAATTTCACGGCAGCGCGGTAGAGCGATCGGGGATACTTAAGAGGTGGGGTTGTTCCCTGCCAAGGGCACATGTTCACTGAGAAATCTCGGTACAGGTCTATGTCGAGTGGAATCTTTACTGTCATGAGACGATCACCATAGTTTAAACACAGGCGAGTTATGTGTTTGCGCGCTTAACTATCGTAACCAACGGTCCAGTGACACCACCGACAAGTACACTCATGCTCATAAATTAAGGATAATGCCGACACATGGTGAAACAACTCACTGGTGGGTGGTTTTCGGGTTTAAATCACCTCGGGGTATGACCATGCATTTAACCTGCGGTCGTTGCACGGTGGCGCTGGCAGCAGTCCACATACGCAGAGGTGTGTTGGTGCATGTCAGAGTACGGTGTACCGAGTAAGTGTTCAGACGTTTTCATACGTGCTAATGTTGACTATGTGTTGTAAATGGCTCAAAGAACACATACTGATGACGTTATAAGGGGTAGAATATTAGGGCGACTGGAGGCTGGTCAATCACAGCAGGTCGTGGCATAGGCCCTCCGTGTGCCACAAAGTGAGATCTCAAGATTATGGCAACGATTCCAGCACACAGGAAACGTGTCCAGGCGCAACAGTACGGGATGTCCACAGTGTACAACACCACAAGAAGATCGATATCTCGCTAGCAGTGCCCACAGATGGCCATGGAGTACTGCAGGTAGCCATGCTCGGGATCTTACCGCAGCCACTGGAACAGTTGTCTCCAGACCCACAGTCTACAGACGACTGAACTGACATGGTTTATTCGCCCGGAGACCTGCAAGGTCCATTCCACTGACCCCTGGTCACAGGAGAGCCCGTAAAACCTGGTGTCAAAAACACAGGGGTGCAGTGGGTCCCACCTTCCTCCAGATGGATGATAATGCACGGCCCCACCGAGCTGCCATCGTGGAGGAGTACCTTCAAACAGAAGGTATCAGGGGAATGGAGTGGCCTGCCTGTTCTCCAGACCTAACCCCCATCGAACACGTCTGGTATGCTCTTGGTCGACGTATCGCTGCACAAATTCAAACCCCTACGACACTTCAGGAGATCCGATATACACTGGTGCAAGAATGGGAGGCTATACCCCAGTAACTGCTGGGATTGTGTACGTGTGCATGGTAATCATATCCCAAATTGATGTCGGGGAGCTTGCGTAGGAAACAGTGGCGTTTTGGAGCACATGTGTTTCGGAACTGTTTTCTCAACTTATCACCAATACCGTGGACTTTCAGATCTGTGTCGTATGTGTTCCCTAAGTACCTATGCTCTTAGCGCCAGTTTTGTGTAGTGCCACATTGTGTGGCACCACATTCTGCAATTATCCGTAATTGATGAGCATGAGTGTACTACTAAGCCTGGAGGCTAGGGTTGTCGTCTCTCGCGGGTTGTCGCATGCTCTTCACCCCTGGCTGCATACAGACTTGGTTCCATGCAGTGGACAAGTACACCCTATTAAACTGCTCCAAGTGTCTTGGTTTCAATAAACAGGTTGTGTGTCATGTTTCTACAACACAGTGGCTGCTGTTATGTAAGAGCGCAAGAGCAAGTGAATATCGTAATTTTTGACACGTTGCGAATTTGTTTATTTATTGAGTGCTATTAAACGTAATGTAGATGCGATAATCTAAACTACGTGGCACTAAATCTACGGTGCTCTACTACTTTGTTTCTCTAGACTCAGTGAAACTTGGCATCAGGGTCGCGAGCACACCTTAACTTGTGCACGTTTTAAGAGGCTTCTGCATGTGGTATCGATAGCTACGATGCTACGGCGTAGCCTGCGCTGTGCAGCTCTACGAGCGCCGCTCCAGATTCAGCCCATTTTATTCCGAGCTGACGACCCAGCAACTTAGCTTCTACTTCATAGGGGGCTATCAATTACTGACTTTGTTACTTCAGTTACTTCAATGATAGTTTGTCCCACTACTAGTAGCTGTTAGGGTTGACTGATGTACGGCTTCGCACCTACGTGCTCATCTCACCCAAAGTTACGTAAGCCTAATTAATCCTAATTTTGACTATAGTAAAACCACTTTTAATTGCAGTACCGAAGCGTTTCACCTTTTTCTGCTCCTACTTACTTCCTACATTCGGCCTACCCTTCAATTTACAGGTGCAGACCCACGCGCCGCCTACCAGGCGGGATACAAAAATGCACGTGCGCCTAATGGCGTGATGTAATTGCCTTACGGGCGAAATGCATACGGATTTGACAAACGCTGTGCACGGTTCATAGAGTGCACTGATAGCCCTTACCACTCAACTACAAGTTTATGTTAATGCCATCAGGCGGCAGCACACTGCAGAAGACTTTTAACATCGTTTACTTGGCATAAATCCCGCTAGGCGGTATCACACTGCACATGTATGCCAATTCAGTCACTATATAGTAAAATTAGTATATGTTACAGTTATACTCATACAAAAACCTATTTTGTGGGATCCTGGAAGAGACATAATGCATTAAGGTTTGGATATTATCATTCCCTAAGGCGCTGGGCACAATAAAGCACATCATCGTCGATTATAAGACAGTAGTATTTATTCATACTTCTGACTTCTGTTGATCGTATGGTGGGTCAGGTTTATCTGTACTATAGGCTCACATTGTACGTATATATGAACATACACGAAAAACTGTGTTAATGGTTTCTCTGGTACTTAAATGCGGGCTCGAAGAAAATGCGCTGTTGACCCTTACGGTTCTCAGCGCCTCATTTGTATTCTACTCAAGTGACCTTGTTGGTAGGTAGTAGTTCTTGAATTTAATCATATCCGCAAACGGCAGTTCGTCTTCAGCAATGGTTGTTTACTGTGCAGAATCGGCTTTCCTGTGCAGTGTCAACACGAACCCTTCCGAATCTGATTTAAGCGCTCACAGAAAAGCAAATTACCAGGAAAAGTTAGCTGCAAAGGAACTAGGCCCTCCCAGATGAGATCTCCTGTCTGAGAAAGTGACGAAATCAAATAAGCGTGACTACAAGCTAACAGTTAACAAAAAATTGTATAATAACCGTTAGTTGCGTGGGTGTAAGGTAAGCATATCTGATTTTCAGCCCAAAAGTTAATTCGTTAACTAACATACGTATTAAGGACCTTGTACATTTGTCTGAAAAAATAAACACGAAAATTCGCAGTTACACAGAAATATGAAACGGAGAGCAGTGAAAGCTTAAACATTATTTTTGATCTTGCCATAAGACGTACTTAATTATGTAAAAAACTACAATATTCCCAAAAAACAGTCCTTCCTCTTTTTAGACAAGTTATGCGTTTCATTATTATTACTGTTATTATTGTTATTACTGTTATTATTATTGTCATTACTGTTGTTATTACTGTTATTGTTACTATTACTATTATTATTACTATTACTTCTTTCGTTTCTCAGACGTTATGTCTGGTTAAAAATGTAAAGTGACGCAGACCTTGATGACGCGTAACTTCCTTTTAACTGTACGGTATATGTTACATTGCATTTAGGAACTTTCGGGTAATTGAACATGAATCAATAATTACAGGTTTATGTAGTTGTATATACACATTTGGATGTAGCTGTATTGCGTTGATGTACTGGTGGATATTGTGTGGCACGACTCATGTAGTTGATAGTATAATTGGTATAATGTCAACTTCATCCTGATGCCACATGTCCTTGACTTCCTCAGCCACTTGGATGTATTTTTCAATTTTTTCTCCTGTTATCTTCTGTATACTTGTTGTATTGGGTATGGATATTTCGATTAGTTCTGTTAATTTCTTCTTTTTATCGGGGAGTATGATGTCAGGTTTATTATGTGGTGTTGTTTTGTCTGTTATAATGCTTCTGTTCCAGTATAATTTGTATTCATCATTCTCCAGTACATTTCGTGGTGCATACTTGTATGTGGGAACGTGTTGTTTTATTAGTTTATGTTGTATGGCAAGTTGTTGATGTATTATTTTTGCTACATTGTCATGTCTTATGGGGTATTCTGTATTTGTTAGTATTGTACATCCGCTTGTGATGTGATATACTGTTTCTATTTCTTGTTTGCAAAGTCTACATTTATCTATTGTGGTATTGGGATCTTTAATAATATGCTTGCTGTAATATCTGGTGTTGATTGTTTGATCCTGTATTGCAATCATGAATCCTTCCGTCTCACTGTATATATTGCCTTTTCTTAGCCATTTGTTGGATGCGTCTTGATCGATGTGTGGCTGTGTTAGATGATACAGGTGCTTGCCATGTAGTGTTTTTTTTCCAATTTACTTTCATTGTATCTGTTGATGTTATGTGATCTAAAGGGTTACAGAAGTGGTTATGAAATTGCAGTGGTGTAGCCGATGTATTTATATGACTGATTGCTTTGTGTATTTTGCTAGTTTCTGCTCGTTCTATAAAGAATTTTCTTAGATTATCTACCTGTCCATAATGTAGGTTTTTTATGTCGATAAATCCCCTGCCTCCTTCCCTTCTGCTTAATGTGAATCTTTCTGTTGCTGAATGTATGTGATGTATTCTATATTTGTGGCATTGTGATCGTGTAAGTGTATTGAGTGCTTCTAGTTCGGTGTTACTCCATTTCACTACTCCAAATGAATAGGTCAATATTGGTATAGGATAAGTATTTATAGCTTTTGTCTTGTTTCTTGCTGTCAATTCTGTTTTCAGTATTTTTGTTAGTCTTTGTCTATATTTTTCTTTTAGTTCTTCTCTAATATTTGTACTATCTATTCCTATTTTTTGTCTGCATCCTAGATATTTATAGGCATCTGTTTTTTCCATCGTTTCTATGCAGTCGCTCTGGTTATCTAATATGTAATCTTCTTGTTTAATGTGTTTTTCCTTGACTACGCTATTATTCTTACATTTGTCTGTTCCAAAAGCCATATTTATATCACTTTTGGAACAGACAAATGTAAGAAAAATAGTATAGTCAAGGGAAGAACACACTAAACAAGAAGATTACATATTGGATAACCACAGCGACTGCATAGAAGCGATGGTAAAAACTATTACTATTACTATTATTATTATTATTACCATTATTATTATTATTATTATTATTATTATTATTATTATTACTACTAATGACAGCAGGTGAAGTTGTTAAATATGTTGATAAGCATAACTGTTACACAGCGGATGCACTCTCACGTTTATCTGAATGTTTACTTACTGGCTGTCACTGCTGCAGTGTCTGAAACGCAGTGAATGTTGAACGAAAAGATAAATCCGCCCAGAGAGTAATCCATATCTAGAGCAGTAAACAGGCAAGAGAATTGTCGCTGCGACGATGGGGTGTGGTCCTGCTTGCCGCATTAAGGTGCAGTTGCATGGGACCGGCTGTAGCGACGAGGGCCGCGCGGAAGTGTTCGTGGCCTGCCCAGTGTCCCTCCTGTATCGTGAGTGAAAGCAACCGTTTCTAATGGCGCGTCTGTAGCGGCACTAAAGCAGAGGGACGAAAGCGGCGCGTAACTGGACGGTTGGGCTGAGTGCCGCATTCTGTCGCAACAAAGAAGTGCAGCGTGAAGGGCGCGCAGCTACTGCCACCCCGCTTGCGTCCCCAAAGCCGCTGAACTACAAAAGCACCTTTACACACTCGAACTATCACGTCAGCGGTTCCCTCACTGGTTGCGCGTAAAGAGAGAGAATATGACAGAGAGGTGAAGCCGCGGCCAGAAACTAGCATACTGAAACACCGGCCGCCATGTTTTCGGCAATCGAAAGAAAGCAACGGTGCAGAAGGAAATTACGAAACTGCGACCTCTAGCATTCAGCAGTTTTGGACAGAAACAATATTACCTCTGAGTACAGAGCACTAACACTTTATTACCATCGTCTATTGGCAATGTCAGTAGCTTTCATTTAAACAGTGTACACCAGATGGTCACTAGCAGAATGTTTAGAAGTGAAAGGTGCGATCTGTAAAATTTATTTCAGGATCCTTCAAAAATGGTTCAAATGGCTCTGAGCACTATGGGACTCAACAGCTGAGGTCATTAGTCCCCTAGAACTTAGAACTAGTTAAACCTAACTAACCTAAGGACATCACAAACATCCATGCCCGAGGCAGGATTCGAACCTGCGACCGTAGCGGTCGTGCGGTTCCCGACTGTAGCGCCTTTAACCACTCGGCCACTCCGACCGGCCGTGTGCCAGTCCTTTTTGGTGCGATTGTATATTACGATCTAAGCTGCCCAGGCATTCGAATATGCTATGAAGCTTTTGTTGATCGTAATATGTTGCCATATCTTTCTCATAAAACTTATTACTATGCTTACTGTTTTATGAGAATTTGAACACAACGCTTAGGAGAGGTGCGATACAGAGTGGTGCACCTACTGTCGTCGTAGGAAACATGGACAGGAACAGATATGATCAGCGAACAATTTTACACATTAAACAGAAGATTTTCTTGTATTTATCCACGCGTACGAAGACTAATTGCCCGCATCTCGTGGTCGTGCGGTAGCGTTCTCGCTTCCCACGCCCGGGTTCCCGGGTTCGATTCCCGGCGGGGTCAGGGATTTTCTCTGCCTCGTGATGGCTGGGTGTTGTGTGATGTCCTTAGGTTAGTTAGGTTTAAGTAGTTCTAAGTTCTAGGGGACTGATGACCATGGATGTTAAGTCCCATAGTGCTCAGAGCCATTTGAACCATTTTTGAAGACTAATTAGATATAAAGCAGCGAGAAATAGGGACAACCTCTCAATGTCAACAAAGAAGACTCCCTGAACTACAGCATGAAGATGTTGGAGCTCCGACTAGACGGCGTCCGCGTATCGTAACGCAGAGAAGTGCCTAAGAGTGGAGTGACATTTTTCGAGTTCATAAACATTTATTTTTATCTATTATTACTTTTATGTACTGACACGTTCCATGACCTTGGAGATTTGCTCCTCAATTTGGTCCTACGGAACTTGAGATGTAAATAACTTGACGTGTAAATAAAATAAAAAAGTGCGAGTGGGCTGTGTGGATGCCGCCGGCGGTCCTGTACTGCGGCGGCAGAGGGCGCTCGTATTCTGGAGACACTGGAGGCGTGACTCAGCTGGCAGGCTCCATTGGTTCTGTTGGGTCAGGCCACTGACGGATATTTGCAGTTCCGCTGTCAACTTTGAGGTCGGTAGGATCATACTGATATGTCATACCGCGCTAACATATAGAGCCAAATGTTGCAGAGTTATGTTATGGACCCCACTTGCGTTTTCATTGTTTATTTATGATTTATGTACATGATATGTATCAAAACATTTGGCCATTTCCGTATTACCTAACATCCATTTTCTGAATTTATTTTTCAGTTTCAGTTTATATAAAGAAAAATATGTAAAAATTGCAAAATAAGGGGCGAATATAAACCTTAGGCTATGTGACAGATCAGTCTGTCGCTGCAACGAAGATTTCAGCAGGAGAGAGGGGCGGGGAGAGATGTCCAATATCACACTTTAGTCATGTGAATACCCACTGAAATTTCAACTTAAAGATTCAGTATCACACCAATTTACACACTGCACATTTTACTTTATTTACGCATTTACGTGAAGTAATAGTGTAGAATGTGTAACTGCGATCAGATGTATGCGAAATCTTATGGGACTTAACTGCTAAGGTCATCAGTCCCTAAGCTTACACACTACTTAACCTGTACTATCCTAAGGACAAACGCACATCCATGACCGATGGAGGACTCGAACGCCGGCCGAAGTGGCCGTGCGGTTAAAGGCGCTGCAGTCTGGAATCGCAAGACCGCTACGGTCGCCGGTTCGAATCCTGCTTCGGGCATGGATGTTTGTGATGTCCTTAGGTTAGTTAGGTTTAACAAGTTCTAAGTTCTAGAGGACTAATGACCTCAGCAGTTGAGTCCCATAGTGCTCAGAGCCATTTGAACCATTTGAGGACTCGAACCTCCGCTGGGACCAGCCGCACAGTCCATGACTGCAGCGCCTTTGACAGCTCTGCTAATACCGAGCGGCTGTGTAACTGCCTCCTGTAGGTTCAAATTCTGGGGAAACACTATCCATGTAAAACAATTTTTAGAGAGTAATTTGCAGTTTGTATTCTGCATATAAAGGACTCCAATTGTAATTTGGAGCTATAATTTAAAATAAGTAAGTCTGTTCACAGGAAATTAGACTTTTCTATCTGTAATCGTTACTTTTTAATGTGAAAGCATACTTTATTTAACGTTTCCAGAAAGCAACAGAGACAGTTTTTCACAAAATGGTTCAAATGGTTCAAGTGGCTCTGAACACTAAGGGACTTCTGAGATCATCAGTCCCCTAGAACTTAGAACTACTTAAACCTATCTAACCTGTTGCGCGGTTCCAGACTGTAGCGCCTAGAACCGCTCGACCACCCCGGCCGGCCACAAAATGGCCAGAACATAATATGGCTTGGATGAAACAAGTTTTATTACACAAGTCAACAAATACACCATTGCACACGAAGTACGGCACAATTACAGAAACATGTAAAAATATGTACAATAGTTTCAGCCTTTTTCGAGATATGTGCATGTATTTAGACTCTGAACACATGGCACCACTATTACGAAAAGAAACGCAGTGACTTGTAGCTTAGATGTGTTGTAACGGCGACCATAACAGTCGCGGGGTTGAAGTGACGGAAAACGCGGCGGGACCCGCGGAGCGGCCCGCGAACAACAACACAACGGGAGAGGACGGACACGACCAACGAAGGACCTTATGACAACAACAAGAACGAAACAACAGAGCTAAGAAAACCTAACTAGACAACCACGTCCACTCGTAAACAAAACACGAAAGTAAATACGCTGTCTAAGGCGAGGCGATATGTCCAGAGACGTACGCAAGGTTAGACTGGCATGCCGAGCCTTTTTTCTTTTTTCTTCTTTATTGTCATTTAAACACCTATACATAAGGTGGGCTGGCAGCAGCATATTACGCTGATCTTCAGCCACAAGTTTAACAATTGAAAAAATAATGGAGACACAGAATAGACAGAACAAAATTGTGGGGCAAAAAACAGTAGACACATAAACAAAGAACAAACAGCCGTTCACATGCGAAGACACCAAAAGAAACTGTTGACAATGCACACGGACGCTGATGAATGAGACGGTACAGGTGAACGAAGAAGCGTGACGGCGAGAAACACTAAAGCACAAACACCATGGCACACACACGATGAACTGTCGGCTATGATCTCCAGCGCGCAAATGTCCACTGAGTGTGTGCGAGTCCGGGGACCTGCCAAGAGGGGAGGAAGGTGGTGGGGGTGGGAGAGGGGGGAGCAGGGATACCAATGTCAGGGGGGATGGGGGGAGGAATGAAGGGAAGAGGGGGTAGCGGAAGCCCGGGGGAGGAGGGGGGAGGAAGGGTGGATGGAGGGAAAGGAGAGAGAAGGGAGAGAGGGTGCCCTAAGGAAAAAACACAGGAAGTTGGAGGGGAAGATCAAAGTTGATTGTAGGAGTAGATGGAGAGGAGGAGGGCACCATGAGGGAGGGGGAGCTGGCGGAAGCCACCTTGGGAGAGGGTAAGGAGGGTGGAGAGATGGAGAGCAGGTGGGATGTGGAAATACAGGCGCAGCAGCGGCAGGGGTGGGAGAGGATGTGAAAGACAAGCGGGTGAGGAGGATCTAGTTTATGGGAGGTGTATAGGATTCGTATCCATTCGAGGAGGAGGAGGAGTTGGGGGAAAGGAATAAGATCGTACAGGATCCGTGTGGGGGAGGGGAGACGGATATGATAGGTGAGGTGGAGAGCATGGCGCTCAAGGGTTTAAAGGGATTTGTAAAAGGTAGGAGGGGTGGGGATCCAGGTTGGATGGGCATAGCAGAGGATAGGGCGGATGAGGGATTTGTAGGTGTGGAGGATGGTGGAGGGGTCAGGACCCCATGTACGGCCAGAAAGGAGCTTGAGGAGATGGAGCCGGGAGCGTGCCTTGGCTTGGATTGTCCGGAGATGGAAGGTCCAGGAGAGGCGACGGTCGAGGGTGACACCAAGGTACTTAAGGGTGGGGGTGAGGGCAATAGGACAGCCATAGATGGTGATATAGAAATCGAGGAGGCGGAAGGAAGGGGTGGTTTTGCCAACGACGATTGCCTGGGTTTTGGAAGGATTGACCTTAAGCAACCACTGGTTGCACCAAGTGGTGAACCAGTCAAGATCGGATTGGAGAAGGTCTTGGGAGCGCTGCAGGGTGGCGGCTAGGGCAAGGATGGCGGTGTCATCGGCGTACTGGTGAAGATGGATGGGGTGTGAAGGCGGTGGATGTCTGCCGTATACAAAAAGTACAGAAGGGAGGAGAGGACGGAACCTTGGGGCACACCAGCCGAGGGGAAAAAGGTGTAGGAATCTGTGTTATGGATGGTGACGTAGGAAGGACGTTGGGAAAGAAAGGAGCCGATCAGACGGACGTAAATAGGGAAGTCGAAGGTTTGGAGCTTGAAAAGGAGACCGGATTGCCACACGCGGTCGTAGGCTCGTTCAAGGTCAAGGGAGAGGACGATAGCGGAGCGACGGGAATTAATCTGTTCGGGGAGGAGATGGTTGAGGTGAAGGAGAAGGTCATCGGAAGAGAAGGACGGCCGAAAGCCACACTGGGTAACGGGAAGGAGGCCAAGCGAAAGGCAGGCGGTTAAGTACGCTATCGGGGGTGACGCTATTGGCCGCTGAAACCAGGTGTTCCACTGTGGCGCCCTCACTCTAAATGCGGGCCAGGAGGTGCGCACCGCCACAGCTTAGGGCGCGATGGTGCCGAGACCTCTAGGAGTCTTCGACGTCCATGACGTCTGGCGGGGATTAAAATTACGCGGCGCGCGGTACCCGAATATGCACGAACACTCTAACTTTCAAGAAAACAGCAGAACGACTTTCCGAACCATGGCAGCTAATAGTAGGCGTGTCACCGCAGGGAGCATTGAATAACGTGCCACAGCCTCTCTGCGCAACCTCAGTCTCTTCGCCAGGGCTCTGTACGATGCTACATTATCGTTTCTCGACTGCAATATCTTACTATCTCTGACAATGCTAACGCCTAATTGGACTGAGGCGAAATTTGATTCATTATCTGATATTAAAGGCAGCGTCGTGGTGAAATAAGTATGTGCCAAAATTTCAGTCCATGTCCACTGCAGATTAATCTTTGTGTCAAACAAATTTTGTGAATATTAAAAAAAAGTGTCTACCAACTGTCATCTTCAATGAACGTAAATATTTCACTAACTTCCTAATTTGATATGAACAACACCAATTTGAGAAAAGACAATAGATTAACGAATAATATTTAACAAGTTTCCTTTGCGTGACATGTAATAAGTGAAGCCGTGAAGATGGGGCAAGAGATTTAAAACAACTTCGGAACCAAGGAACGATGACTGTTCTGCTCCAGAAATGTTCATTAGAAATTAATAAATCAGTTATATTTAAGAATGCTATATTGTTTAGACGTAGTACTATATACTTAACTCAAGATTCAGATGTAGGTGTCTCGTTTTATACTACCAATATACCAATACGCTGCAATATTTCCTAGAAATATTTAGTATATGAAATTCTTTAATGATTGTGAATCCCATAAGTGAAAAACCACAGTTACATAAGTTGGCCAATATACAATAACAATCCTCTGATTTATAGTGAATGAAGAAAGTAGCAGATGGTATCACTAGAAGGCATGATGATGATAACTATGTTTGGTTTGTAGGACACTCAACTGCAGGGTCATTAGCGCCCGTACAAAGCCCCAATTTTTTATTCACTGCCCAGTTTTTACACAACCCAACCTAGACACTGTCACGAATGATGATGATGATGAGGACAACACGAACACCTAGTCCCCAGGGAGAGAAAATCCCCAACCCGGCTGGGAATCGAACCTGGGTGCCAGTGATCCAGAGGCAGCAACGCTAGTCACTAGACAACGAGTTGCGGACACTAGAAGGCATGATATTCACTACTATACACACTTTTCCCGCAATGAAAGTTTTGAGCTGACACAGTGAAAAATTTTAATCAAAGCATAAATCGACTGTGAGTTGCCACTGGACCTAACGTTGATTATTGCATGTGAAGCATCCCTAGCAATAGGCCAGCAGTAGTTTCACAAGCTGCGACATAGTCGCGAATACAAACAGTGATATAATGTTTTTATTCCAGTCTTTGATGACAAGTCCTTCGACGATGATAGGTTTCAATCTGTTCTACTCCATGTCCTAATGTGAAAAAGCCGTAATAGCATTTATAAGTTTTGATGCTGGCATTACGGCTTTATCACATTAGGACGATGTAGAACAGATATGAAGATGGTCATTACCGACTGAAACTGGTCATTGTCGAAAGACTTTATATTGTGATCAAAGACTGGAATAAAAACATTTGACAGCAGTAGTTTGTCAAAGTAGCAGCAGGTCGCTTCACTTCACATCTCTGTTCCATACCTGCTGTATCCTGATGAAAACGCTTGTCGTGTTCTACAGAAACTGCTCCACAATTTTCAGGGAAGTGATCACAGTCGGTTTGAATTCAGAACGTATGTTGGTTCTATAAATGCTCAGATCCTGTCATCTGCTTGTCATTAATATGACTATGCCAGCCGGACTTCCATCCACAGCTCATAGGCGACTATACCTGTTTATGGTTTCGTGTATTGTGTTGTGCTTAACCAGTGCATTGCGCTTAATAAAGAAGCTGTGTAGCACTACTCAACACCAATTTCAATAGGTTTGAAGAGTCAGTTGCTGATATTATAATTCACTGTTTCGGTCAATCCATAAATCTCACAGAAGATCTTAGTAAATTAAAATGGTAATCAATAACACACAACAATAATTTATTAGAAGTCATTGTTTTGGTAAATTTGAGTGAATGTTTATGAAATATTAAATGACGTATACAACAAAGTTAATTTCTTTAAATATCTGTTGCAAAGCCATTGTACAACTGCCTCACTAATCTGTACTGAGAGTGTTATAGACAAGTTGTCAAGTATGTGATACATTTAGCACAGCATGTTTGTGGACTACGTTATCCCATTATCAAGTGCTACAAACCGAGGAAACAAATCATTACATCCCAATACTACACATTGACAGCAACGTGTCTATATTACTGAAAAATGAAAAACAAACACCTCAATGCAAGTGACTAAGGTACGTCATACTTGCACACTAAGAGAAGGCAGTTATCAGGATGATCGGAAGCGCAGCGCTATGGACAAACCAGTAAATGCCTTATCAGTGCCGCAGTTGTTCGCTTCTGGAGCCAGTAGCAGCCATTTTGCCATGATATACCAGAGCTCCGCCTGCTTCCGTAACGCTCTTTGTACGCCGCGACAGCATGGACGTGGACAGTTTATGCTACTGATGGAGTTTGAGTGAAGGCGTATAGTGAGTTTGAGGTATACTAGGTAGTTATACTGCATAAATGCGCTACACGCGGGGTGAGAGGTCTCCACGGAGCATCCATGTTGTCGCCAGTGGTCACATCAGAGCACTGCAGCCGCGTGCCGAAGCCGCTTGAGTAGCGCTCCACATCACTTGCTATGCACGCGCAAGCGGAAACACGCGGCTGGCAGTTCACTCACTCGGTATAACGCGGCGCTCACTCACGCAGTGAAAGGCAGGAGCCGCGTGGCGTCTCCATGCATGTAAGGAAACAACACGCAACAGGAGTTTGCTCTGGCTCACCTGTCTCACACGCTGCTCCTGTCGCAGCGGGTGACCTCAGAGGTCACAGCAGCGACCTCATAGCTTCGACACAACGGCACGGCACTAATGGCCCCGAAAAGCGTTTAAATACATTTACAATTAGAATTTTTTTTTAGCAGTTGGTTTTCCATGTTTTCTGTCGAGAAGGTGTGCGCTGTATTCCTGAGATTCACCTATTGTCACCGCAGTATAACGAAAATTAAAGTGATAACCAAATATGGAATGTTGTTGACGGCCATTGTTTCAGTTGCGAAACTGTGTATTTCTGTGAAAAAATTGCTGATGAATTAATACTCACTTTCATTCAGCTGGTAAAATCGCACTGACATTTAGACTTATTTTGATCAGAACAAATGAAAGAGTTTAATGTTGAGACTGTGACTGCAGACTATAATCGTAAACTTTGTTTACAATTAATTAAGAAACTTCAAACCACACCATAGCCTTTCCTCAAAAAATCGGTCAAGTGTATTAGTAGGACACTTCACATTTTATAATATGAACAGAAAGAGAAAAGAAGTGAAAAGCGAAGTGGTGAAAAGAATTCGAACAGATTTCTATCTGGATAATTATTCGGATAAGTGGGTCACTCAAACAAATTTATTCGCCAGTAAATTATCTGTAAGGTAAATAACGAATAACATATAATGCCACAGTATTTTGTTTACTTCATTTAGAATATTAGTATTTGTTCCCTTGGATCGGTACAGTTTCCGTTTTACAAGTAACATATTAATTGTTTGTCCACAAATGTGCCTTTGTGGTTCAGTGACTTCAGTTCCAGACCAAAAATCTTAGGCTTAGGGTTTAATCCACGGTTGGTCCAACGATTTTCTCTGTTATTATCGTTTCATTCACTTATAAAAATGACAATAAGGCTAATTAAACCTGCACGTATTTCGGAGAACATATTGAAAAGTAGATCCCCCCCCCCCTCCTTCCCAAACTGGCTGTGTCTGTAGGGAGAAGTCAAGGGCATACCACCGTGATTAGTAAAGCATCACAGAACTGAAATGATCCTTCAACTTGAGTACAGATTTAACTGATAGACAGCGTAACAAATGAAAGACAAAACTGCTTAAAGGTGGACAGCCTCAGCAGTTTGGGCTACAGCGCACTAGGCAAGTGCAATGTTCAGCATCTAATTTAGTTAACCACCTGACGGTCGATCGTGACCGATCAGCTGAGAGAGATGAACGTGGAATATGCTATGCCTTCGTCCTCATAAGAAACTTACTTCACTATAATTATAAAAATGATTTTTCCGTCATTTTACTTGCTTTGTGAACTGCTCATTATAAGTTCACTTCCATAGATGTTGGAGCATGCAGAAAATACAGGGAATCATCTATTTTTATGTAACAGTTTCGCATGAAAATCTCGTTAGTAAAAATTTACAATTTCTTTCTTCATATGTGGTAAGTTCCTATGGGACCAAACTGCTGACGCCATCGGTCCCTAGGCTTGCAAACTACTTAATTTAACTTAAAGTGACTTACGCTAAGGGCAAAACAAACACACACACACACACACACACACACACACACACACACACATGCCCGAGTGAGGAGTCGAACCTCCGACGCCCGAGCCGCGCGAACCATGGCAAGGTGCTTGAGACAACGCGGCTAACCCGTCCGGCTACCCAACGTGGCAAAATTTACAGATATCAGAGATAAATCCCATGTGAAACAAGGCATTACCGACGTTGTTCATATTGTCGGACATTAGGCTTTTGGTACATCCCAATATTTAATGCTTGCTTATGAAGGAAGGAGTTTAATAAACAGTAAAAGAACCTTTAAAAACCGGCTGTGTTGAACTAGGTGCTTTATAAAATACACTCTTGCAAATAAATGGAGAACAGAGAATTTTTCCTCGCCCATTGTATCTTCGAGATTAATTTGCAATTGCCGTAATAAATTCATGCTGCGTTTTACAAAATAATGCTCCAGAAAGAGATATCAATTTGAAGTTATACCTTATTATGGAATGGACATTAGAATTAATACCGAGGATTTGTTGAAAATGAAGCAGTCAGTATGGGCTACCTTCTGCCACAGACTGTCAACTGATAAAAAAACAGTACACCACCTTTGCCTTTCTGGACCTAATTCATGGTGCAATTACCGCAATGCCCTGTACTCAAACACTTCATACAGCCATAAACATTCCATCCCATCAGCAGTAATGGTTATCATAAAACCTATTTACAGAGAGACCTGACAAATACTGAATTAAGGAAGAAGTGTCTGCGTGGTCAGACTCAAAATCAATATGAGTCGTTCAGTAATCTTATATGGACATGCTTACCAAAAAATGTTTTTGTTGGAATGAAGACACTAAAGTTGGGGGTCAGTGATGCTGTTTTTGCTTTTAATGGTGGCAACATTGATAGGGTGAAAGTGCTACAGCGTATGGGAATTAATCCTGGAGCAAACTGCATCAGAGAACTTGAACGGATGGACAAGGTTCGCATCGTTAAAGCAGAGTATGCAGCACAGTTGGCCACTAAGGAGTCCAGAAAGAAGGAAAGAAGGAAAAACTGGGAAAAAGATCAAGAGGATGATTTACAGTATTGGGTAAGGTGCTTATGAGTGACTAATAATAAAAAAATTAAGCGTATATTAAGTGAGTTACAGTCTTTTGAAACTTCAGAAGTTGTTCCTCATAATTTACATTTTCTATTGCATTTTTCCCTAAATATCAGAAACCACTTCGAGTAGAGTATTCAAATTTTCAGAGATTAATAACATACATATGTGGAGTCTACTGAACTAAAATACGAACATAATGATATGTATAATTAAATTATTTAGGACAACGTACAAAAAAGTACACAACATTTTAACTGTGTAATTAGAAAACTGTATTTCCGAAAGCAGTGGCTGAAATGCAAGTATTGCAATTCAGTAAACTCAGAACATAGAGTTTAATGTCCTGTAAAAGTTTCATGTCAATGGCTACAGTGGTTCCTGAAATACAATGAAGGCATTGTCACTAAATTTAACATTGTCGGGATAGGGCGTCCCAACTATCCTTAATTCAAAGTCTTTTAAAAAGATTATGGAATGCTGCTGGATGTCCAAAGTCATCTAAAGTGTTTTAGGATTAATTCTGAGTGAGCTTGTCGTTAGACTATGAAATAATTTACAGATCCGACATCTGTCTATGCATTTACGTACAGCTTTGAGATTCAAAAATTTCGCAAAAGGCTCTAGGTTCACGTATATAAAGGATTCCGTAACATTGCCTCAGACTTGCACCTTGTGTATTGCGAAAGTGTCAAGAGACGTTTTTCACCCTTTTCTACCAACTGCAGTTATTGCAGTAAAGTCTTACCCACGATTTAAAAGCAGGTAGTCCACCTTTATTGACGTCCATGGCCAAGGGAGGTTTACAACAAACTTCAGACGTAAAACAGCCAAAGAAATGTCATAGAAATCTGATCACGAGCTTGCATCGAATGACATTATGACGTAAAAAGGTTTTATTAGGTATGCGATTTGAGACCTGAAGTCAAAGTCGAATCACAACAAATTATTTGCCAATAACTACAGTAGAATTGATGACTTCTCGGTTTGTGCTGAAGAAACTTTTGAGCTGAAAGTCAGACATCGAAGTCATGATTATAGACGAATTCAGGAGTGCTTTGCATCTGCAGAACATGTCATAACGGTGAGCCTCCTAAAACAAATAAAGTTTCTGATGAAATAGTTCAAAAAACGAGTTGTTGTGAATGCTAGTTTAAAAGAAACGAAAAGTACATTCGTTAAGTGAAAGACAATGAACTAGCGCTATAAAGGAAATTGGATATCAGATTTATCTATTATTCATTATTTTTATTCACAGATGATGTGTAAGTGTTTTTATTCGTATAATTGAATATTGTTTCGAATAACATTTGTTATTTACTAATAACAAGTAGTAGTTTATATCTGTATTCGTTATACATCATTCGCATACGTTACGCTGAAGTCTGGAGCTAAGCAAAGCGCATGGCGCATGCACACACTGTAAATTCGCAGCCTGTGTGGAAGTGTGCGCAGGCGGGCTAAATCTGCGTGGTACTCGCGGCGGTGCCAGAAGCGTGTACATGCGCTTACGCAGCTGTCATTAGTATCGCATTAGCGCTCTAACTCGCACACCACGAGTGTGTGGGAGTCACGCAGACAGGCCACGAGGTTACAGGGCTCTAGCGCATATGTCCATCAATGTGGTCCGGGCAGCGCGCA
The DNA here is from genome assembly GCF_023864345.2 of Schistocerca serialis cubense. Classification (NCBI taxonomy): domain Eukaryota; kingdom Metazoa; phylum Arthropoda; class Insecta; order Orthoptera; family Acrididae; genus Schistocerca; species Schistocerca serialis. Next base: position 301,375,466 of record NC_064638.1, read on the forward strand.
TATGCAAGCCAAGACCTTCGCGTTTTACCAAATGCCTTACTGGGCAGCGCCACGACTTCACAACAAAATAAGGACACCGTTGCTCCAGCGTATCAGTGAGGACCACACGCAGCCGTATCCATGAAGCAGGGTTATGACCCTGCATGCCTTAAAGTGTCTCCCGCATACGGCCCAATATCGTACAGCGATAGCCTAGGCGTGCCTTTCTCATTTTCCATTTGTGGTGGTTGTCCTGCGCTATAACATACCTTAAAGTTTCTATGCCATAAGACTCCGTCAAATGTAAAAATCCAACAGCATACATACTTTGCAGACATTAAACTCTTCCGTGAATACCTCACAAGATCTAATTGTAAATTGCCTATATCTACCAAAGATAGTACTGCGCTGAAGGCCCAAAGAAACGGGTCTAGGCATGCATATTCAATTACAGAGATATGTAAACAGGTAGAATACAGCGCTGCGGTCGCCTACCCCTAGATAAGACAACAAGTGCCTGGCGCAGTTGTTAAATCGGTAATTATTGCTACAATAGAAGGTTATCAAGATTTAATAGACTCTGAACGTGGTGTAACAGTCGGTGCACGAGCGATGGGACAAAGCATATCCGAAGAACCGATGAAGTAGTGATTTTCCCGTACGACCATTCCACGAGTGTACCAGGAATCCGGTAAAATACCATTTCTCCGACATCGCTGCTAAAGGAAAAAGATTCTGCAAGAACGGGACCAACGTGACAGAAGCGCAACCCTTCTGCAAACTGCTGCAGATTTCAATTATTTGCCATCAACAAGTGTCAGCGTGCGAACCATTCAACGAAACATCCTCGTACGGATTCTCGGAGCCGAAGGCCCACTCGCGTTCCCTTGATGACTGCACGACTGGCCCCGTCAATCCCGACATTCGATGTTGATGACTTGAAACATGTTTGCTTCGTCGAACGAGTCTCGTTTCAAATTCTATCTAGCGGATCGATTTGTACGGTTATGGAGACAATCTCATGAATCCATGGATCCTGAATGTTAAGAGGGGACTGTTCAAGGTGGTGGAGGCTCTGTAAAGCTGTGAGACGTGTGCATTTGGAGTGATATTGAACCCCTGAAACATTTGGACACGACTCGGACAGGTGACATGTACACAAGACAGAAAGCATCCTGTCTGATCATGTTAACTGTGCATTCCGAAGGGCTTGAGCTATTCCAGCAGGACAATGCAACACCCCACACGCCCATAATTGCTCCAGAGTGGCTCCAGAAGTACTCTTCTGAGTTTAAACACTTCCGCTGGTCACCAAACTCCCCCGACATGAACATTATTGAGCCTTTGTGGGATGCCTTGCACCGTGCTTTTCAGAAGAGATCTCCACCCCCCCCCGTACTTTTTCGGATTTATGGACAGCCGCACAGGATTCATTGTGTCCATTCCCTCCAGCACTACTTCAGACTTTAGTCGAGTCCATGCCACTTCGTTCTGAGGCACTCTCGCATGCTCGCTGGGGCCATACACGATATTAGGCAGGTGTACCAGTTTCTTTGGCTCTTCTGTGTATCACGTAGCGATTATGTCACAGCCTCCAACGATGCTATAGTCTACCGTAACCTGTGAACAATATCACGTCTTAACAGAGTCTGAAAGCCAATACTTTGCTAATGTTGTAATGTGTGCATCCCTCATCCCTATACATTGACTAAGAGGACACATAAACCCCGCCGGAGTGGCCGACCGGTTCTAGGCGCTACAGTCTGGAACCGCGAGACCGCTACGGTCGCAGGTTCGAATTCTGCCTCGGACATGGATGTATGTGATGTCCTTAGGTTAGTTAGGTTTAAGTAGTTCTACGTTCTAGGGGACTGATGACCTCAGAAGTTAAGTCCCATAGTCTTCAGAGCCATTTGAACCATTTTGACACATTAAAATTTAAAGCCATTAGCTAGAAAAAGTGGGATACGCTTCTCAATGGGGTACCAAAAATGCCACATGAACACTTCTGTTTTCCCATTTAGCATGCTGATGCATCCTGCTCTTAACATGCAAAAAATCACACTGTAATTTTGACAGTAAACATCGTTTTTCTTGAAAGTGCAATACACTATCTCTGATGCGCCCAACAAATGCTGCTCATTCTCGAGATGCATAGCCACCGGCCATGAGCGGTTTCTTTACTAAGACCTTTAAATTCAGTTTTAAATTTTCTTCCCGTTTGCCCCATGTACTTCATTTCAGAATCCTGACAATTTGTTTCATGAATTCCCGCATTCCCCATCCAGCTCCCTCTTGTGCCAGTCTTGTGCTTCAGCGTCTTCTACAGTTTGTGATCCATCCTGAATGCACCCTTAAACCCTCGCCAATTTATATAATTCTCCGATACAACATGACTACCTTTTTGATGTTTTTTGTCATTATGCTGGTATCTGTACCCTACCGCTGCATGAATCATATCTATTAAACCAGCATCAAAACTACTTTGCACAGCTGTTTTCTTATGTGTATTGATTTCCTCATGTTTCCTCATAGGTTTAAACAGGATGGGATCAGCCATATGCTCAACGTTTTTGAAGAGTGTCATTTTAAGTTTATAAGAATAAGCTTGAAATAGGAATATCAACAGAATCCACACTCACAGGTGTAGTCAATGATAAGAATTTTAAATTAACACGAAACCTTCCGCCATATCAACACCCAGTATAGCTGATGATAACTTTTAACATAAAATGAAACAAATATTAAGTAATATCACTATATAATTATCACATATAACGAATAAATTTACAATGAGACTCACATAAAATCAGTTGCTTTATGCAACAATATGCGATTGCGCCTACTGTTATTTCGCCTCTGCAAAATATAAATACTACCGATGGTGTACCGTATAAATCTGCCATAATTACAGAACAGCGACCGTATTGGTTCTCTTATAAATCAAAAAGGTTCCGTCCGCTTCACAAAAACAATTGAGGAACGTAATTCTAAAAAATATGGTTCAAATGGCTCTGATCACTATGGGATGTAACATCTGAATTCATCAGACCCCTAGAACTTAGAACTACTGAAGCCTAACTAACCAAAGGACATCACACATATCGATGTCCGAGGCAGGATTCGAACATGCGACCGTAGCGGTCGCTCGGTTCCAGACTGAAGCGCCTAGAACCTCTCGGCCACTTCCGCCGGCTAAAGCAATTCTACATTTGTTTCTGTGGTTGTGTCCGACAAACAATACAACCGTTCATAGAACTTAATTTTTAAATGATATTTTGTTTATTTATTTATTACATTTCAAATGCTTTGTACATAAAATCCGCTCTTCCCGCAGATGTGCCTATAAAGACGTTTTACCACCCCATGAACATAAAATAGCATTTCTTCAAACCACTGTGCGTAAAGCTAATTCCGTCCCGTTAAGCCCTAAGAACGAGTATTACTAAAGGAAAATATTTAGACGAATAATGGTTTCGAGATGTGTTTAATACATGTAACTGATGCAAGTAATGAATAGAATTCAATAAAATGAGGAAAACCTGCAGAAATGTTAAGTCAGGCTGTAAAGTCACGCTATACTGGGGAATTGCGAGCTTATTTAACAGCAAAGAGAGCTGTCTGAATCACAAACTAGATCAGAGGGTGAACTATAGGACTGACACAGGGGAATAGTGGATGGGGAAGGTGGGAGTTTATGACGTAAAATATCAGTATTGTGATATGATGTTCGTGGAGCAAACGGGAATAAATTTTCAATTAGATTTAGAGTGTAATAATAAATATAATTTCGGTGGATCAGCAGCTCAAGAATGAGTGGCATTCGTTGGGTAATCCCACAGACAGCATGCATGTGTTGCACTTTGAAGAAACACGGTGCTTGTTGTCAGATTTAGGGGACGTTGAGACTTCTTGCGCATTAAGAGCAGTATGGGTCAGCGTATTAAATGAGAAGATAGAAGTGTCAAAAGTGGCCTTTTAGCGATGTTCTCCTTAAGAAGCAGCCACCAACTTTTTCTGCGTTGCGGCATTACGTTTTAGTGTGTCCTTTTTTTTTCAATGCGTAGGCACGCACTGCAACGTGAGTGCGGTATCGTTTTTTAGAATTTTCTAGGACTTGTCATACCGTTCGTTTACTTCTGACAGTGCCTCATGGTACAGAAACTTTAAGGCTTCTTATACAGCAGGACAATTTAGATTCTTGTACCGCTGCAGCATGCTGTGACAGATACATTACACATTTATTACTGGAGCGTAAAACTCTCAGTAGAGTTTCTTTAAGTATCCCTTGTACATGTTGTGGGAGATAACAGGACGTACATGCGCATACAGGCAATTACCCCACATATGATGTTCACGCGAGGATTTGACAAATACAAATGGTAAGTACCGTTCGTATTTTCCTGTTTAGCGAGTTGCGGGATATTTGTGCCACGTTGACGGAACCCATTAGCCAACTCGGCGAGGGTAGAAGGATTTGTAAATGGGTCAAGTTAGATACGTAGGTAAAAGCTATAGCGCTCCCGATTGGGAGAAAGAAACGCGGCGAAATAACAAACAAAAACGCTGCTTTATCTTTACGACCGTCACAAGCAGTCGCTCCCCGACGAAACAAGGAACGGCTACAGTATGACAGTGACAGTTGAGTAACGTGGACACCCGCGGCAGGTACTACGTACTACGGTTGGCTCTTTGAAATGCTTACGGAATGAGTTTTGCTGTCGTTGTCTGATGTTAGTATTTGACCGCTAGGCCACTTCCCCAGACTCTAGTATACAAACAGCAACTTTCCAGTACCAACGGCTTATCTCCTGAATTTCAGTGATGAAATCTCGTACAAATCATTATCGAGGTGAGAAAAACCTTTAAAAATATAAATCAAATAACAGTTATTGAGATGCTTTTCTACACGTCATTTTTGTCGAGAGGCACTGGTTGGTAGTTATACCTAAAGATCAAGTAGTGTCTTTACTTGATGTTTCACATTGTTACTTATTCAGATTGAGTTTGGTATGATCTGCAGGTATCCATCTACAGCTATCCACTAAATACTGACGTTGCTGGTAATTTCATGTCACTTCATCAACCAATCCGTTACGGCCTTCCTTCTCCTCAACAGCCGAAATTATCAGCAGTTCTTAACACCTTAGTCATATGTGTTCAAAAATGGTTCTGAGTACTATGGGACTTAACTGCTGTGGTCATCAGTCCCCTAGAACTTAGAACTACTTAAACGTAACTAAGCTAAGGACATCACACACATCCATGCCCGAGGCAGGATTCGAACCTGCGACCGTAGCGGTCACGCGGTTCCAGACTGTAGCTCCTAGAACCGCACGGCCTCTCCGGCCGGCAGTCACATGTGTGCAACAGAAAATTATTTTGAATAACAACAAGTTGGAGGTTTCAAAAGTAAACCGAAAGCTTTCAGATCACGGTGGGAGCGCATCTTGGCTTCCTTTTTTGAAAATTTAGTTTTTATCACTGTTAAACGGTGCAAAATTATCATCTCTGATGGGACTCAACCAATTACGTTGCAAACAATATAGTTGGTTCGTGCTTCTCTTGTACAATGTGAGGCAAACACAGTAGCTGTGCAGTGAAACTCCACATCCATCCCCGAGGCAGAATAACACTCGTGACCTCTTCTTTAGAAGGCATCGTCTTTGCCTCAGATACTCCGAACTCTGGCCTTCGAAATCGATTACGTATAGCCTTCGTACTGAATCCCTCCGCCAGTCGAAATCTTTCATAATGATAGTAAAGAGTTTCGCTCGTTTATCAACATGAAACTCGTTTGCCAAGGGTAATCTCCTATTTTAACTTCCTTATTTCCAGTTTTGCATTAAAAGTATCGTTTCCTTTTATATTTATATTTGTTTTCCATGCACTCCCACATTGAATTCCTATAGCAACGATTTCTTCGTTGAAACTTGAAAACTTTGTATGCGTTTCCTAGTTTTGGCATTTTCATTTAAATTAAATTATGCTGTTTGACCCATCTGAGCATGCGTCACGAGCCAACTTAGAGCTACAACTTATCATCGACTGCATACTGACAACACAACATATAATATGAAAAGAGTACGACTATTCCATCACCATGGTAATGTAAACAGATATAAATTCCCGCACAATTATCAAAATAACATGCCATTCTACAGAGTCGATTCGTGGCTTTGGTAATGTTTGTCTAAAAGTTTTCTTGAGGTTACGATTTCCTTCCTTCGATTATCTGTTTTAATTTCGCGTCGGTTAAAATCAGCTACCAACAAAACGCTCAGTAACAATTCGGTAGTCAGGCTGAGATACTAGTGCCTTCATCACACATCTATAATGTTTTCTTAAAAGGCATGTCTACAACAAAACAGCGTGTGTGAGTGTGTGTGTGTGTGTGTGTGTGTGTGTGTGTGTGTGTGTGTTTTTCGTTCCTGAATGTGTCATGAAGATATAGGAAAAAGGCTTTCATGAAAGGAAAGCAATGCCTTTCTAGCCACAAAGGGGCCAATAGAGTCCATCATGTCATCCTCAGCCAAAGGTTTCATCGAGATGCGTGAAGGGTCGTGAGTTCAGCAGACCGTTCTTCCGACCCTTGTCGGATTATTAGGTCTGGTGCCGCTATTAGTCAAGTAGCTCATCAAAAGGTATCGCGAGGCTGATTGTTGCACCCCACCACATTCCTACTTCTGTTTTTTTTTTTTTTTTGGTCATCACTCTATCAATCTTCTAACTGGTTTGATTCTGAGGCGTAGCGCCGTATAACGATCCTGCCTTGGAGTCAGTTAAGTGGGAGATGTGTCTCAGAGGTGGATAGTGACAGATGGTGACGCGAGACTGGACGCGCACGTAGTTTATGTATCAGCCGATAGAGGACAATATTCGATAGGGGGACTGTGATTTTAGTTTCGATTGTGACCACTAGAGTGCAATAAAGTAATAGAATGTTTTTCATAAACTGGTGTAGTATTTTCTTAAAGTGTTATTATGTCTTTTTGTGTATGTAAAATGTTATAAATGTGTTTCAGCAGTATGAATGACGCGTGAATGTGGTTTAAGGTTAATATGAAGATAATTGTTTAACGAGTTGTGTAGTAGGATTTAGTGTGGGAACATTTCAAAGAAGTATGGATGAGAACAAAGGGGATTTTTGTAGAATAGATTTGTAAAGTAAGTTTATGTAAAGGGAAAGTTAATTCAGGTATAAATATCAATAGTAAATAACTTTATGTATAAGCAAAACTTCAACATATTAGATAATTACGTCGGTAAAAAGTGTAGTCGTTAGGTTTACTATTTTGCGATTGGTTATTGAGGAAAAGCGCGGATTGACGCGGGTGAGTGTTGTTTGGATATTGGCTGTTGAGTAAACTTACCAATGGTAAAGCAATATTCTTCGCGCGCCTTCATCTGCTGGTCGAGAAGACTGAGAGTATTCTAAAGAGTGGTCGGGGCCTAGCCATGAAACAGTTCGGACGTGTGTAGTTGTAGTTACGATGGAAACGATAAGTTGCCGGATCTAGCAGTGCTTCATACATAAAAAATGTGGTGGAGTGACGGCATAATTATTCCGATGGGCGTGTAGAAATTTCGGAATTTTTGAATGAATTTTGTGACGAGAAAAGACATATATTCCACGTGTCGTATTGAGCAGGTCGGTGGCTAAAAACTGTCACTGCATTTGGTACCGACAGACTTAATATTTGGCGAGCATTAAAGATCTAAAACAATCAGTATTTTTGTAGCTATTACGTTTTCGGGAAATGCAACACCATAAACTTGATAACGTGAGTGAAAGGGATTGTGAGTGACTGTGTTAAGACTAGCACTAGCTTGGCAGCGATACTTGTTCACCTAAGTTTCAGATTATATTAAGGACAAAATTTCCAACCTTTCATATCATGTGAAAACTTTCTCCCGAAACGTAGATTTAGTGACTTTAATTGCAGCCTGGTTGACGTCGAAGTACAGTAGCTGTCGCTCGGCTTTCTTCTGATGATCTGCTGAGACAATGTTCACAGGTAAGTGCAGGTCCGTCGCAAAGGGACGGAAAGAACCGCGCCGCCGCAATTCGGCCCACCACGAATTCCTCTCCTGTGTTAACCTCCTCATCTCAGAATAGCACTTGCAACCTACTTCCTCAGTTATTTGCTGGATTTATTCCAACCTCTGTCTTCCTCTACAGTTTTTGCCCTCTACAGCTCCCCCTAGTACCATGGAAATCTTTCCCTCATGTCTTAACACATGTCCTATCATCCTGTCCCTTCTCCTAATCAGTGTTTTCCACATATTCATTTCCTCTCTGATTCTGCGCAAAACCTCTTCATTCCCTACTAATAAGTCCACCTAATTTTCAACATTCGTCTGTAGCACCAGATCTCAAGTGCTTGGATTCTGTTCTGTTCCGGTTTTCCCACAGTCCATGTTTCACAACCATACAATGCCGTACTCCAGACGTACATTCTCAGAAATTTCTTCCTCAAATTAAGGCCGATATTTGATATTAGTGCTACGGTCGCAGGTTCGAATCTGCCTGGGGCATGGATGTGTGTGATGTCCTTAGGTTAGTTAGGTTTAAGTAGTTGTAAGTTCAAGGGGACTGATCTCAGATGTTAAGTCCCATAGTGCTCAGAGCCATTTTTTTGATATTAGTAGACTTCTCTTGGCCAGGAATGACCTTTTTGCCATTTCTAGTCTGCTTTTGATGTCCACCTTGCTCCGTCCATCATTGGTTATTTTAATGCCAAGGTAGCAGAATTCCTTAACCTCATCTAATTCGTGACCAACAGTTCTGATATTAAGTTTCTCGCTGTTCTCTTTTCGACTACTTCTAATTACCTTTGTCTTCCTTCGATTTATGCTCAACCAATACTCTACTCATTAGACTGTTCATTCCGTTCAGCAGATCATGTAATTCTTCTTCACTTTCACCCAGGGTAACAATGTTATCAGCGAATGGCATCATTAACATCCTTTCATCTTGAATTTTAATTCCACTCCTGAACCTATCTTTTATTTCCATCATTGCTTCCTGGATGTACAGATTGAACAGTAATTGCAAAAGACTACATCCTTGTCTTTTTAATACGAGCACTTCATTCTTGGTCATCCACTCTAATTATTCCCTCTTCGCTGTTGTACATTTTGTATATGACTCGCCTCTCCCCATAGCTTATCCCTACTTTTTTCAGAATTTTGAACATCTTGCACCATTTCATATTGTCGAACCCCTTTCCCAGGTCGACAAATCCTACGAACATGTCTTGATTTTCCTTTAGTCTTGCTTCCATTATTAACTGCAACGTCAGAATTGCCTCTCTCGTGCCTTTACCTTTCCTAAAACCAAACTAATCGTCATCTAGCGCATCCTCAGTTTCCTTTTCCATCCTTCTGTATATTATTCTTGTAAGAAACTTGGATGCATGAACTGTGAAGTTGATTGTGCGATAATTCTCGTCCTTGTCAGCTCTTGCCGTCTTCGGAATTGTGTGCTAGATGTTTTTCCGGAAGTCACTTGGTATGTCGCCAGACTCATACATTCTACACACCAACGTGAATAGTCATTTTGTTGCCACTTCCCCCCATGATTTTAGAAATTCTGATGGAATGTTATGAATCGATTTTGCCTTATTTGAATTGAAGACCTCCAAAGCTCTACCTACTACCTAGGAAAAATCCTTGAAAAAACAAGGAACTCTCAAACACGTCAGTCAGCTGCACTGGCAACACAGCTACTGAAGCTGACGTTAATGGCAGAAATGAATGTATCAGTTTAAAGTATAGCAAAAACTTTATATTAAAATCAAAATATTGAACCCCCTCTATAACAACTATTGACACAACGAAAATTTATTTATTTCACACAACCAAAATCAGTGAAGCATCATATTTTAAAATTGCTCCTTCTACATATCTGTAGCAGAAAAACATTGAATTTACCTAGAGCACATACCGAAGACGGGATATGGGAAACTTAAGGTTTAAATAGACATATTACTCCATGTTAGAGTATTGCTCTATGTAATTCTTTTAATATAAAATGAATATCAATACATGTTAGAATTTATCTTCCGTAATTATTTCCAGTCCACAGCTCGGGGTTTCGCGGGAGCGTTCTCGCTTCCCAAGCACGGGGTTCCGGGTTCGATTCCCGGTGGGGTCAGGGATTTTCACCTGCCCCGAGATGACTTGGTGTTGTTGTATCGTCTTCACCATTCTCATTCATCCCCATACGGTCGGAGGAAGGCAACGGGAAACCACCTCCATTAGGACCTTGCCTAGTACGGCGGTGCGCGTGTACCGCATCGTTCCCCTACGCTCTCTTAAGAAGCATGGGACTTCATTTCCAATTACTTCCAGGAATTTAGAATTTTATGTTGTTTTCGTCATGAATACTTAAATACTTAGAGCTACACACATTTTCATAAAGTTACCGAAAATAGCAGCAATTGTAAGATGTGTGCGCTTAATGTGATACGGAAGAAAATCTGAGCTTGCATAAGTAAAGAACAAAAAATAACAACTAGCAATTAGACGTTCAGACTTAGAATAAATCTTTCTTTCTTTCTTTATTTTTCCATTTTTTTTTTGTTTTTAAATGAACAGACGAGATCTAAATAACAATTCTTTATTAACCGGTTTCGGCTTATCTACAAGCCATCTTCAGATTTTTTTGTCCCTGCAAGGGTAGGAACAGCAAAGATACGAACTGTAAAATTACGTATGGCTTTAAAATAGGATACAGAAAATCTGTAGTAAAAATTAGTAATATTATATAAGGCGTTAAAAATTGATGGTGCTGGCGGCACCTTGGATTTTTCGTGACACCACGATCGTACACTGAATGATGACTGTGGAGCCACGGGTAAACCCATGGACATAAGTTGCTAAGTATATGGTCTCACCTTAAGCTAGTACACAAGTGAGGTGATGATAATACAAGATACCGGCAATGAGCAGGACTTCGAAATGGAGGAAAACCATTACAGGGTCACCTAATACAGAACACGAATGTTGCCCTAAAAATGGTTCAAATGGCTCTGAGCACTATGGGACTTAACTTATGAGGTCATCAGTCCCCTAGAACTTAGAACTACTTAAACCTAACTAACCTAAGGGCATCACACACGTCCATGTCCGAGGCAGGATTCGAACCTGCAACCGTAACGGTCGCGCGGTTCCAGACTGTATGCCCTAAAATATGTCATCTAAGACACTTATTACCCGTTCATTTTGAGGTACGATTATGAAACATGGACCACGAGAAGTAAAGTCGTTAGTAACTGAGAAGATGTTTGTTCGTAGCATGGTTGAAAAGAGACAGAATGGTAGAATCCGAAAGGAAGAAATACGAAAACAGGCTCAAATTGTGAGATTAGAAGACAAAATAACTTCGCAGCGGGTGAGATGGTGCGGACAGATGCGATGCTTGGGTGCTGACATGCTACCAAGACCATAGCCCGTCGGTAAACTCGTGAGCGTACGAGGCCCAGTTCTGCCTACCGAGGCCCACGGGAAAGACAGGCCGCGGCGCTTACGTTACGAGGATAGGCTTGAGCTCACTCGCTCACTCACTTGCTCACCTCAGCAGACGAACTGAGTTTCTAAATCTGTTAACTCGTAAATGGATATTTTCATGCAAACGAGAGTTGCATCTTACACTGGAGTCCGCTAATACGGGTCCTTACTAATTTATAGTAGCCCATAAGCCTACTACTAATTTGTTACGGATGTATTAGATACAATGGAACTGAAATCATGCCAAAATGATTTCGGTTACTAGCAGCACTACATTTTGAGTGAAATGAGGACTGTTAAGCAGAAGAAGCGGAATGCTGTAAACAAGCCTTTATACCATTTTTGTCGAGCGTAAATCTTAAATAGCATCATACTGCAAAGTTGCGTGTTCTATTGTAGTATTAGCAACCAGTAAGACTGCATAACAGCGGATTCCAGCAACAGGTGCAATTCTCATTTGTACGAAATGGTTCAGAATAGCAGTTCATCTACAGAGCTAAACGAGCTCATGACGAACGCGCCGCGGCCTGTCCTTCTGGTTGGCGTTGCTGCCTGCCATAAAGTCCTAGATATACAGAGCTGAACATTCCGCCATTCTGAATTCCAATCCAACAACGGTGTAGTACGCTTCGTGTAGCTTAAGAAAGTGAATCGGTGATTTTTACTGTTCAAAGCTCAAAACTGTTCAAATAACAGCAGACACGGTTGCTATAACTTTATCAACTTCCTTCAGATATGATATAGATCGTCTTCAAGAATGGCTTCTAAATGCAAGGCGCCAAGACTGGACACCAAAATCGAGCAACTACCTGTGTAAAGAAGGTAAAAAAGCTATTTTTCTTTGTTTTAGAAATATGTGTGCTGAAAGAGCGATGGCAAAGAAATTATAGATGCATGCAATGTGTTTATTTTAATTTTGCTGCAAGTTTTGTTGACATAACATGACGTAACACTGTAAGCATAGTGTAAGCTACTTTTCTTGATTCTACTTACAATAACTGTATCCTAAGGAGCTGTTAATTTTTTAGAAGAAGTAAATTAATAGTACTTTTCCACAACTTCCTCGTAATAACAGAACATTTACAATAATTTTGAAGAAAGCCAGCTTGATTGAAACAGAGCACACAACAAGAAGAAGCTGAAACCAAATGCTATACCTACTCTTTTTTATGTGCGAAATTCTTCGATTCCAGTAGACAGCCAAAGAAAAAGCATATATTGGAGAACGGTGAGTTGGTGAATGAACTATCTTGATCCATCAGTTAGAATAAGTTCAAAGTATCGCAGATTGGTTTCTCAGTATGTTATCAGCTACTTCTTAAACAAAGTATGAGAATATTTTAAGAAAGTTCAAAGTAAACACTGTACAGATTAGAGTATCAGGGCATCAGAGAAAAAAAAATTGTTAAATATTCCTTGTAATCCAAAAATGAAGAAAGTTATTGAAGACGCCAGAGTAGCCGGGACATTCAGCATAATATCAGTTTAAACAGATAGTTAGGGGAGGATGTCAATAATAAAGTAAATAGAAAAAATATATCTGTTCTTATAAACCATAGCAGGTCATTCTAACATTATTCCGTAACTGTTTGCCATTGCAACTCCACGAATCGTAAACTCAAGTGGACGTGCCGCTATATCAACCAGAAAATGCGATACTGGTAACGCATTTTACCTGTATTTGGTAAATATTTAGGATAGCAACGTATGGCTTACATGGAACGTAAGTGACACCGAGTGAGGCGGCGCAGTGGTTAGCACACGGAACTCGCATTCGGGAGGAGGTGATTCAAACCCGCTTCCGGCCATCCTGATTTAGATTCTCCTTGATTTCTCTAGACATCTCCAAGCAAATACCGGGACGGTTCCTTTGAAAGTGCACGACAGATTTCCTTCCCCATCCTTGACCCAATCCGATATTATGTTCCGTCTTTAATGACCCCAATGTCGACGGGATATTAAACCCTATCTTCCTCATTTCTTTGGAACGTAAGTGAATGTATCACATCGCGAAATACTCGTCTAATCAACTCCTTTAATTTGCCTGCCTCTTAAAGTCAAATGTAAGCCAATAAATTTACTAAGCTGTAATATTACCTGCTTAAGGAATGTATGTTTGATGGCCTTAAGAGCATATTAAAATGTGTAAGTCGTGCGAGTGTTCAAACGCACGCTTTCAACGGCGATTCAAAATGGCGTATTGTTCAGCTTGTACGATACAGCGCTGTAGCCTACCCTGTAACGTCACAAGGAGCTTCTGCAGTCAGTGTCACAACGGAGTACCGAAGACGATGACCTCCTTCGCCGGCCGGAGTGGCCAAGCGGTTCTAGGCGCTACAGTCTGGAACCGCGCGACCGCTACGGTCACAGGTTCGAATCGTGCCTCGGGCATAGATGCGTGTGATGTCCTTAGGTTAGTTAGGTTTAAGTAGTTCTAAGTTCTAGGGGACTGATGACCACAGCAGTTAAGTTCCATAGTGCTCAGAGCCATTTCAACCGTTTTGATGACCTCCTTCCGAAACATAAAATTTTGGAGTAAATTACATTAACGTAGGAAGGGAAACCATAAGTCAGGATTCATGTCTCTACTACATATATAAAAAACAGTGAGTGTTCATCTGAAACCGTATTCATCCACCTTTCTCCTCCAACACTGATGAATGTATTCCGATGGGATATTCAATATGGTGTAGTGTGATTATTCTGCAGGATTTCAAGTTTATTCGTATGTTGTGTTTGTGCTACGAGATAGAAGTTTTCTATGGCCGCCTGCTTTGAAAGCCACTGTTCTTATAGCAGAGGAGTGTTCAAGAAGCAACGGTATATTTATAAGTTCGCATGTTGCACTAATCCGATTCAATTGGCTTTTCTGTCGTGGTGACGATAAATGTCTGAAATATATCTGTGCGTTGTTAGCCCGGTCAGAAATCTACTCTTACACTATGTGATCAAAAGTATCCGGACTCCACCAAAACAGTACGTTTTTCGCATTAGGTGCATTGTGCTGCCACCTGCTGCCAGGTACTCCATATCAGCGACTTCAGTAGTCATTAGGCATCGTGAGAGAGCAGAATGGGTCGCTCTGCGGAACTCACAAACTTCGAACGCAGTCAGGTGATTCAGTGTCACTTGTGGCATATATCTGTGTGCGAGATTTCCACACTCCTAAACATCTGTAGGTCCAATGTTTCGGATGCGGTCGTGTAGTGGAAACTTGAAGGGACACGTACAGCACAAAAGCACACAAAATGGCTCTGAGCACTATGCGACTTAACTTCTGAGGTCATCAGTCGCCTAGAACTTAGAACTAATTAAAGCTAACTAACCTAAGGACATCACACACATCCATGCCCAAGGCAGGATTCGAACCTGCGACCGTAGCGGTCGCTCGGCTCCAGACTGTAGCGCCTAGAACCGCTGGGCCACTCCGGGCGGCAAAAGCGTACAGGCCGACCTCATCTGTTGACGGATAGACACCGCCGACAGTTGAAGAAGGTCGTAATCTGTAATAAGCAGACGTCTATTCAGACCATCACACAGGAATTCCAAACTGCATCAGGATCCACTGCAAGCACTATGAAAGTTAGACGGGAGGTGAGAAAACTTGGATTTCATGGTCGTGCGGCTGCTCATAACCTACACATCACGCCGGTAAATGCCAAACGACGTCTCGCTTGGTGTAAGGAGCGTAGACACTGGACGATTGAACAGTGGAAAAACGTCGTGTGGAGCGACGAATCACGGTACACAAGGTGGTGATCCTATGCAGAGTGTGGGGATGGCGAGAGCTCGGTCAACGTCATCTGCCAGCGTTTGTAGTGCCAACAGTAAAATTCGGGGGCGGTGGTGTTTTGGTGTGGTCGTGTTTTACATGGAGGGGGCTTGTGCCCCTTATTGTTTTGCGTGGCGCTATCGCAGCATAGGCCTACATTGATATTTTCAGCACGTTCTTGCATCCCACTGTTGAAGAGTATATAGAGATAGGGCCCCTCCACGCCCGCACCAACGTGGTGACCAAACCAAAAGTTCTACTGACTCCTCCGTAAACATGTTAGTTGTCTAGTAAGTGGATCACAGGATGCTGGGCTGTGATGTTGTCCGTGTGTCTGGGTAATGCTACGCATTAACACGGTCCGCCAGGTGATAGATAGTGGACGAAACGCGAGTGAGGGTAGCGATTTGAAGAGCAGAGGGAAAAAAGTGTCATGGCTCGTGCCGTGGGAAAAAAACCTCTGCGACAGTGGGATGGGTAGTAAGAGCAGTAGTGGCTTACTAGCTGCGATAGCTCATGCAAGGTTGGATTTGTTAGTATAGGTATCATGCATCATTACCATGACAAGCGATGGCGATGTGTCCCAGTTGCTGCTGCTGCTGCATTCCTGGAACAATCAAGATCGTTATACAGTAGTGGGAGATCGGCCATAGATCATCTCACTGTGTGGGGGATGTGTGGAGCTTGTTTGCATGCAGTGTACGGTACGGCTTCCCTGTGTGG
The DNA here is from genome assembly GCF_023864345.2 of Schistocerca serialis cubense. Lineage (NCBI taxonomy): Eukaryota > Metazoa > Arthropoda > Insecta > Orthoptera > Acrididae > Schistocerca > Schistocerca serialis. The sequence goes on from NC_064638.1 coordinate 301,391,454, forward strand.
TGCCAGTTATTCGGCAGTGTATTCCAGCTGGATATCCAGTAATGGCGCCTGATTAACAGGGGCTCGCCTCTGCCGTTATGTTTGCGTATGCTTGGCCATAGATGTTACGTCCTTACAAGTAAGTCTTTTGGTCTTTCATGTTTCCATCTATGGTTGTGGTCGTAGTTCCCCAGATTCAGAATAAACGGGTTCTGCGAATGTCTGGAGTTTCTGTATAGTCTTGTGGTGAGTTTGTGGATTACCTCCGTGAGAGTCTCAAGTCGGTATTCCCGGTGAAGGTCCGCGATGAGTGTGTGTCGTGGAGCATTGCTTATGATTTTGAGTACTTTGTTTTGTATGAGATGCAGACGGCGCAGGCGTGTAGGCGCAGCGTATCCCCAGACAGGAGCTGCGTACGTCATCAGAGGTCGGATAAGTGTCATGTACATGGACCTCGACACCCTTCTGTTCAGTGTGCTATGCCTGTTGAGCATAGGATAGAGCTGTTTGAGCCTCGCGCTAGCTCGGTTGGTCATGTGTTGTATGTGGTCCCCCCAGAGTAATTTCCGGTCCAGCCAGACACCGAGGTATTTGACTTTCTCGCGGAAACGTATTGGACGTGCATGTAGAGTTATTGGTCTGCAGTAGCGGTGTTTGCGCAGTTGCTTCGGTCTTCTAGTGAACAGAACGGCTTCGCACTTGTCGACGTTTACTGTAACACGCCATTTCTCCAACCAAGGCTCGGCCATTCTGAGTGCAGTCTGTAGGCGTGACGTAATGTTTGATGGTTTCCAATCTTGCGCAAGGATGGCTGTGTCATCCGCGTAGATTGCCATCATTGTGTTGTGTGTGGTTGGGAGATCGTTTATGTAGAGGTTAAACAGTAGGGGCCCTAGGATGCATCCCTGGGGTACTCCCGCGTGTATACCGTGTCGTGTTGATTGTTTTCCCTGCACGTCAGTGTTGAAACTCCTGTCTGTGAGGTATGAGTGTATTAGACGCAGCACCCGTCAGGGAATCCCGCGTCGCTGAGTTTGCGGATGAGGCCGTTGTGCCATAGACGGTCGAAAGCCTTTTCGATGTCCAGGAACACTGCCCCTGTAGCTTTGTTTATGTTGAAGCCATGTGTTATATGTTCAACGGCCCGTAGGAATTGTTGTGTTGTGGAGTGGTGATTCCTGAAGCCGAATTGCTCCGGTCTCAGGATGTCATTTGTTATGCAGTGCCTAGTGATGCGTTTGAGAATCACCTTCTCGACAATCTTACTGAGCGAGCTCAGAAGGCTGATGGGTCGGTAATTTCGTGGGAGGCTGTGGTCTTTCCCCGGCTTCCTGAACATCAGGACCTTGGCCGTCTTCCAAAAGGCGGGGAAGTGTTGGTGTTTTAGTATGGCATTCGTTATGTGTGTTAGGTACTCAGTTGCTTTATCCGTGAACTCCTGGAGGACACGGTTTTGACTGCCATCATGACCAGGGGCTTTCCTAGCAGCCGAATGCATTATAGCCCAGGAGACTTCGGCTGTGCTAGCATGTCGAATGTCGTCGCGCGATGGTTGGGCTAGAATGCGTGTAACCTCTTCGTCAGTAGCAAGTGTGAACACTGGATCTGATGGTACCAGGTTCGGTGTGAATGACGCTGCGAGTGTTCGAGCCATTAGTTCTGCTTTCTCTTCCGCTGAGTATGCAGGTCCGTCAGGCCCTTGAAGCGTTGGGGTGTATATTTTCTCCCTGGTGAAGTGTCGGATTAGCTGCCACACGCCAGGTCGTGCGGTGTCCAGTCCTTCGAGTTTTTGATTCCATTGTTGTGTTCTATGTGTTTGTATTTTATCGTGTATGATGTCCTGTAGTCTGTTAATGTGCCGTTTGAAGTACGGGCGCCTATTGCGCTGCCATTGTCTCCTGAGGCGATTCCTCATTGAGATTAGGCCCAGGATTTCCTGGGGCAGGGCCGCACTGCGTTGTTGTGAGGTGCGATCAGGTATGGTGCCTGCCATTGCGTCTCGGACGGCGTTAGTGAGGGTTTCTACTGCCTCGTCAATTTGTCCTGTTTCGTTAATTTCGTGTATAGGTGGGATGTGGCTATCAAGCGTTTCTTGAACAATGTCCAATTCGCACGCCCGTAGTCCAACATCTTGCGTTGTTCCGTGTGCTGCAGTGTTTCCTCAATGTATAGTATTACAGGTTAGAGTAATTGGGATATGGCGATTGCACAGTTGAGCACCAGTTCATAATGCATGGCCTGTGGCGGAATGGTTACATGAGAATAACATCCCTGTAATGGACTGGTCTGCACAGAGTCCTGACCTGAGTCCTACAGAACATCTTTGGGATATTTTGGAACGCGAGGCCTCACCTACCGACATCGATACCTCTCCTCAGTGCAGCACTCCGTGAAGAATGGGCTGCCATTTCCCAAGAAACCTTCCAGCACCTGATTGAACGTATGCCTGCGAAAGTGGAAGCAGTCGTCAAGGCTAAGGGTGAGCCGACACCATACTGAATTGCAGCATTACCGATGGATGGCGCCACGAACTTGTAAGTCATTTTCAGCCAGATGTCCGGACACTTTTGATCGCATAGTGTATGTCAGTTGTCAAGAACGTAATATGTGTTTTCGTAGTGTTGGTGATCAATTATTTTGTTTAAAAATGGATCAGAGAATTCTTATTAATTTTTTCTATAAAAACAGAATAAAGTTGATGAAAAGAAAAGAGATTTTTTGTATTATGGAGATGAGTAATTTACGTATTTATTCAGAAAAAAATGAATAGCACGTCTAGAAACAGTTAAATATTCAGTTACTGTTCACTTCTACCCAGAAGTAACTTGGGATAACACTGATCTCGGCGATGTATAAAAACTATGTACAATAAATGAGGCACCCGTGCTGCTACTCATATCCCGTCTGGCTATTATCCTCCCAAAATTCTTTGCGCCCTTCCATGTCGGTTCCAGTAAATCCTACGGTCTATTTTCATGTTTCTTCCCGATGTGTTCCGTTATGGCAAGGCTGACTTGTATAAATTGCAGCCCTCTGATTGCGACTGGCGGTATCAGCCAGTATTTCTTTTTTTTGTGTAGACTCTCAAATACAAGGTGTAATCACGTCAGACTACCAAACTCTCTTTCGTCGTATCGTGTATATTTTCTTTCGATGTAATACACTTCTGAAAAGCTAAGTGAAATCTGGTTTCGCAGGACAGAGCGGATCAGGTTTTGATTGTGTAAGGGGGCCAAAATCAGTTACTGTTAGTGGCACAAAACATAGAAATTTATTTTCCTAAAAACACATAATCACACATGCCCTTAAAAAGATTCAAAAAAATACGGCTGAAGGCCCGAACAAAAGTTATTAAAATAGCTTTAAGGAATACACACGGCTGAAGGCCTTAGTTAAAAAATATTTGACGTAAAGTTCGGCTGAAGGCCACATACTGAACATAGAACAACTCACGGCTTAAAGCCTGGATGACAAGGATTTGCAATAGTGCAAAATTCCCCTTTCTTCTTTTAAAAAAAAAACCATTTAGTTCAAACAAGAATTTTCAAAGTTTAACTTAAGATGGCTGAAGGCCTTATTTTAAAATTCAAACAAACTAAATCAATAGGCGGCTGAAGGCCTCGCACCGTACTTGAGACCAACATCACAATCTAAAAACAACAGAACAATGGTGCTCAGAAGTGTTCCAAGGGTCGGCCTGAGGAGGTAACTCTAACTTAATGTTAGGTGAGATAGGCAGCCAAGAATAAAATTAAGTAATCACGTGGCAACCCGACCCAAGGATGGCTAAAGGACCGACCAACCACCTAATCAATTCCCTTCCGACGACCAACGGCACGACAACGGAAAATATCAGCCGAGGACGAAGATACCAGCAACACTAAGCCTTCAAAATTGGCGTCTAAAAACAGCCAAGGCTCAATAACCACTCAAAAATATGAACAACACCAAAGGCTGTCAAACTACACGCGGTACGGACAGCATCAACACGGCGAGAAAAAAACACTCTGTGGAACACTACGCTAATGCCCTCGACGCGAAGACTACCTCGCTGCACTGTCCCAACTGACCGACTGCCTACTCCAGTACGCAGACAGCATTAACACAACTGCTCAGTCGAAATTACACAAGCTAGACACAGTTCCACGAAAACACTTTTTGGTGTGCGTACTGTAAAACCTTCGGAACACACATCATCAGATTATTTGACTTGTCGCTCTAACGAAGTAGGCGAGTGTCAGCAATATGTCTCGTGGTCTTACCGTGGCGTGTTTATCTTCTGCCGTTAGGACAGACGATAGAAATGCCACTTGCACGCTTAGAGTAGCAGATTGACGGTGACCAACTTTAAACAGCACTTGACTGATTTTCACACACATTTATTAAAATAATAAAAAGCGTAGACATTATGTAACTTGATTCTGGATGCTGTTCACAATTGACAATCTGAAGTTCCTTTGGTCTTGGTACGTTAATCTTATTCTCATATATCTCTGATACTTGACAAAGTGTCTATACATTTATATTCATGGCTATGTACAGGAATATAATAATCTTCTTAGGTGCAGACTGAAACTTGACTATAGACTGGTACAGACTAATGCAGACTGGTACAGGCAGGTGCAGATAAATGCAGCTATGCAGACTGGTACAGACTGGTGCAGACTAATGCAGACTGACTAACCGGAGGTTCAAAAATGGTTCAAATGGCTCTGAGCACTATGGAACTTAACATCCATGGTCATCAGTTCCCTATAACTTAGAACTACTTAAACCTAACTAACCTAAGGACATCACACACATCCATGCCCGAGGCAGGATTCGAACCTGCGACTGTAGCAGTCGCGCGGTTCATGACTAAAGCGCCTAGAACCGCTCGGCCACCGCGGCCTGCCACGTGACAGGAAATGGGTAACTGATTTCTGCTTTGACTTCGGGGCAGCTGATGGGTTCTTCCGAGAAAGTGTACTTCCCCCACTAACAGCGATGATATACAAAGTTATTTTGAAGTAATAGAAAATGATTCGTCGTGATCAAAGGCAAGAGTTTCTTGTTACTAGTAATAAATGCGAAGTTTGTTTTTGAATAACGGAAACATGTACTGTTTAAGTTCAACGAAGTATTGAAGCGACGTTTGATATATTGATTTGTTTTGCGAATTTTATTTATTTTTTGATGACGAAATTGCGTTTTCTAGCGCTGTACGAAGAATCTGTTCTGTTTCATTTATTTTTAGTATAACATCCCACAAGTACACTTTTCAAATCGACGACTTTCAAATGAAACCTTAAATAAACGTCAAGTTCAATGTTGCTATAAACGCTGTTTATTTTTAAGTAACAAGCAGGAGGATAAGTACGCAGAGAAAAACTGTGAGTTGCACGGCTCTTTATATATCCTCTCTCAGTTTCTAGAATGTTTTTAGGAAAATCTAGTGAGACAGTGATCATATACGTAAAGGAAGTGACCGTTATGAGGTAATGCCCGATAGATAGGCAACACGCCCTTAAAGTACCAAGGCTACTGAAATATTACCGTACTCTACGCTTGCTTATGATTGTCTACGATAGCCTATGGTAGTTTTACAACTCTATTAGTACCTTATCAGTCTTCAGAAACAGTATTTATTTTTGTTGGAAAAATCAACAACCAGCTGAACAGAACAAACTTTACTTCTTTACCAGTTTCAGCCACCTAGTGCCCTTCTGGTTCACGCTATGTTCCTCATTACAATTAATGTGATTGTGAATCTTGAGACTCTTCAGTTTGTTCTTCCAGCACATGTAGACGTTAAATTTATTCCAGTATCCTTCCTCAGCAACTGCATGTCTAATTGTTGAAGAAAAGTCAGCCAATTCCAATGTTCCAATGTGTGTGAAATCTTATGGGACTTAACTACTAAGGTCATCAGTCCCCAAGCTTACACACTACTTAACCTAAATTATCCTAAGGACAAACATACACACCCATGCCCGAGGGAGGACTCGAACCTCCGCCGGGACCAGCCGCACAGTCCATGACAGCAGCGCCGAAGACCGCTCGGCTAATCCCGCGCGGCCAGAAAAGTCAGCAACCAGTTGCACAAAGAATATTTTTACTATCACAACAGTTATAATTTTCTGAAGAAAGGAAATAGATGCCTCAAACTAGCACTGACATAAATTTCCTTTTGCGTTCCTAGTTGCTGATTGTTTCAACACATAGATTGTAATGTATGATCTGGAACTCAGGGATAAAATACATAGCGTGTTCCAATACCGTTAGGGCTGTGCCTATGAAAAATAAAAGTTACGGATCATGTTCACGAAATAATTGTATTTATTCAATATAAGCTCCACCTAAATCAATAGCTGAAATCGTTTTAAAAAGTTTTGAAATAGTCGCTGTAGTCCTGTTTTGGAGACGCACGTAGTACTGCAGTAGAATTTCGTAGGATGTCCGTACATAAGTCATAGCAGCGTCATCTCATTGTGATCCAGGTCTGCCATCCATTTGCTGACCAAACGCTCGCGCACGGTGATATGCTCACTTCTTGGGGGGGGTGGGGGGGGGGTGGGGAGGTGGCGGCATTTTGTGGAGGAGCGACCAGTTCCTTGACTCTCAGTATTCTGTTCGAATTCGACGAATTCACTGTCTGATGTGCGTAACTTAATACAGAGCTTGATGTTGCCTCGTTGCTTCACCGCCAGTTTCCGACCAGTGTCAGACACATGCTGTTACGTTCGCGGCCAGGATGCCCGCTGCATTGACCCTAGCTCTTTGACCTACTACACCGCTGTTGTTGAAACCTTCAGGCGTGTAGCGCCGCAACACACCACAAGATAACACTGCAGTTTGGAATTTCACACAAGCTGCCCTAATGGAACTGGTACATACTATGTACCGAGAGGAACAGTAAGGCTCAGGTTCAAGGATGTGGTGAAATCTGACATCCAGCAAAGACGAAACACCGGGGACAACATCAGTGACGAAGCGAAGTTTAAGAACCGTAACTGCTGGAGAAGTCTCTTTCGCCGACCAACAGAATAAGATGGAACCACGTGCAATCTACATCTAAAGTCTACATCTACATGAATACTCTGCAAATCAGTGCCTGGAAGATGGTTCATCGAACAACCTTCACAATAATCCTCTGTTATTACAATCTCGAAGTACGCACGGAAAAAAAACGAGCGGCTATATCTTCCCGTGCAACCACTGATTTCCCTTATTTTATTATGATGATCATTTCTCCCTATGTAGGTCAGCATCAACAAAATATTATCGCATTCGGAGGAGAAAGTTGAAATTTCTTAAGAAGATTACACTCCAACGAAAAACGCCCTTGTTTTAATGATGTCCACCCGAAATCCTTTATCACGTCAGTGACATTTTCTCCCCTGTTTCGCGATAATACAAAATGTGCTGTTCTTCTTTGAACTTTCTCGATGTACTTCGTTCATTATATCCGGTAAGGATCCCGGACCGCGCAGCATTGCTCCAAAAGTAGACGGACAAGAGTAGTGTAGGCAGTCTCTTTAGTAGGTCTTTACTTTTCTAAGTCTTTGGTTTACCTTCCCACACCAACATTTTCTACGTGTTCTTTCCAATTTAAGTCGTTTAATTGTAGTTCCTAGGTATTTAGTTGAATTTACGGCATTTATTGCACTGGTTTACAGAGTGACCGAAGTTTAATGGATTCCTTTAAGCTCTCATGTAAATGACCCCGCACTTTTCGTTATTTAGGCTCAATTGCCAACTTTCGCGCCATACAGATATCTTTTCTAAATCAATTTACAATTTGTTCTGATCTGATGAGTTTACTAGACCATAAACGATGGCATCATCTGCAAACTACCCAAGATGGTAAACGATTTAGGAGACAATCTGAGCAGTCTCCTAAATCGTTTATGTACATAAGGAACGACAGAGGGCCTGTAACACAACGTTTGGGAACGGTAGAAATCACTTCTGTTTTACTCAATGACTTTCCGTAAATTACTGCGAACTGTGACCTCTATGAGAGGGTATTACGAATCCAGTTACATAAATGACACGGCATTCCATAAGCACTCAATTTCAGTATAAGTCGCTTGTGTGGTACAGTTTCAAAAGTCTTCTGGAAATCTAGAAACACGGAATCAATTTGAAATCCCTAGTCAATAGCACACGCCACTTCATGTGAGTAAAGAGCTAGTTGTGTATCGCAATAATGATGTTTCCTAAATCCGTGTTGACTGCGACAATAGACCGCTCTACAAGAATGTTCTGACACTTTTTTGTACCAAGGGGAATCGGCTCCATCATTTTTTAATTTATTTGGAATAAATCCCTCAAATGCTGCCGATACTATTTCTTTGAATTCAAGCCACATCTGGTCTACACTTATATTGTTAATTTGGAAGGAGTGGAGATTGTCTCTCAAGAAGGTGTCAAGTGAATTATTATCTGCTTTTTTGAATAGGTATATTTTTCGTCTATTTTTGGAGGATATGGGGTTACAATATTCAGCCTCGCTACAACAATCCTGCGTTTACTAGTCCCTGTATCTGTTTTGATGCTCGCTGTTAGTTCTATACTATTTTTTGTTAAGAGGTCAAGCGTATTTTCACAACCGTTTACGATTTACGCCTACTCATGAACTGACTGCCCGAAATATTTTTCAGATAATGCGCTTAGCACAATTTCGGATGATTTTTTTATGCGTATCTCCGTATCTAAACACATATTTTCGACAACATATCACCAGCTATGATTGTATGAGGTGGCGTGCGTGATTGATATTAAACTCACGTTTTCTTTAAACCTTTCAACCATTGTATCATCTGAGTTGGGAGGTCGGTGAAAGGATCCAATTATTATTTTATTTCATACTAATTCACAGGAACTATCTATTTCAATTCCATTACAAGATAACCTACTTCTAACAGCACAAACACGCCACCGCCAACTTTGTTTAGCCTATCCTTTCGGAACACCGTTAGGTCCTTCGCAAAAATTTCGGCTGAGCCTATCTCCTTCTTTAGGCAGCTTTCAGTATCTATAACGTCTTGAGCATCGGTGCTTTCTATTAGCGCTTGGAGCTCTGGTGCTTTCTCAACGCAACTGGGACAATTTAAAGGCGTTATACCGATGGTTCCTCCACCTACGTTGTTCCTGTGTTCGACCTGCAGCCTTTGAGACTGAAGTCTTTTTTGAGTCCTCGAGAGCCCTTGACCTAAAAAACCTCCATGTCCATCCCATACAGCGTCTGCTATCCGTATAGCCGCCTCCTGCGTGTACTGAACTTCTGACCAATTCAGTGGGACTCGAAATCCACCCTATGGTGCAAGTCGAGGAATCTGGAACCTACACGGTCACAGAACCGTCTGCGCCTCTGATTCAGATCCCCCACTCGGCTCTGTGCCAGCGGTCCGCAATCGGTCCTATCAACTATGCTGCAAATAGTGAGCTCTGCATTCATCTCGCAAGTAAGACTCTTCCCCTCCTTGTCCCTAAAGATCCCCTAAACGCACTAACATTGAAGCTCCCAACTGCCAGGCCTTACCATTTCTGTTAGCCGCTCGAAACCAGAGAGAATCTCTTCTGATCCAAAGTGACACACCTCCTTGGTACCGGCGTGAGCCACCACCTGCAGTGTGCTGCACCCCGTGCTCATTATGGCATCCGAAACGACATTTGAAACGACTCCACCCGGTATGGACATGGAGCCCAAACTGGCTTTCTTCCCCTCCTTGGCAGCCATGTCTCTAGAGATCCCCGTAACGGGCTTACATTGAAGCTCCCAACTGCCAACAGTACCAGTGTCTGTCACTGCCTGAATCTTGCAAGCTGAGAGGTTTCCTCTTTTTTGTTTGATTTTTGTTGTAAGGTCCTATCGGACCAAACTGCTGAGGTCATCAGTGCCTAAGCTTACACACAACTTTTTCGAACTTAAACCAACTTACACTAAGGATAACACACACACACACACACACACACACACACACACACACACACACATGCCTGAGGGAGGACTCGAACCTCCGACAGGGGAGCCGCGCGGACAGTGACAAAGCACCAGGTTTCCTCTGAATCAGGACACGCGACTGTACCAGGCTGAGGAACAGTGTCAGCTACAGACAGCACCTGGAACCTGTTTGTCAGACTAACTGGGGAGGGCTTAGGTGCGGCCTCCTAGGGTGCTTTTCGCCGCCTGCCGTATCCTGAAGCGAGCAGTAACTGGCGCACTCAGACGTGCTGCACGTCCGATGGATTCCCACAGCAGCTCCATAACAGTGTAAGCGAAGCCATCACAGCCTGGAGCTGAGAGAGAAGTGTCACCAACTCTGCTCGCATCTGCACGCAGCGACCACAGTCCCTATCCACACTGAAGACTGTGGAAAACTACCACATGCAGACAAACAAAGGACAACTGACGTGCACTACGAAACTCTACTGCAGACAAGGAGGAAACACAAGAACTGCGTCTAACAAATTGGATTAATACGCAGATTCAAAAACTGAAGTACTAAAGCACTCAAGTGGGCCTAAATAATTAGTTCCCGATTTGGAACTTGTACAGTATTCGCCATTAAAATTGCTACACCAAGAAGAAATGCAGATGATAAACTGGTATTCATTGGACAAATATATTATACTAGAAATGACATGTGATTACATTTTTACGCAATTTGGGTCCATAGATCCTGAGAAATCAATACCCAGAACAACCACCTCTGGTCGTAATAACAGCCTTGATACGCCTGGGCATTGAGTCAAACTGAGCTCGGATGGCGTGTACAGGTAAAGCTACCCATGCAGCTTCAACACGATACCACAGTTCATCAAGAGTTGTCACTGGCGTATTGTGATGAGCCAGTTGCTCGGCCACCATTGACCTACGTTTCCAATTGGTGAGAGATCTGGAGAATATGCGGGCCAGGGCAGCAGTCGAACATTTTCTGTATCCAGAAAGGCCCGTACAGGATCTGCAACATGCGGTCGTGCATTATCCTGTTGAAATGTAGGGATTCGCAGGGACGAATGAAGGGTAGAGCCACGGGTCGTTACACATCTGAAATGTAGCGCGCACTGTTCAAAGTGCCGTCAATGCGAACAAGAGGTGATCGATACGTGTAACCAATGGCACCCCATAACATCACGGCAGGTGATGGGCCAGTATGGCGATGACGAATACACGCTTCCAATGTGAGTTCACCGCGATGTCGCCCAAACACGGATGCGGCCATCATGATGCTGTAAACAGAAACTGGATTCATCCGAAAAAATGACTTTTTGCTATTCGTGCACCCAGGTTCGTCGTTGAGTACACCATCACAGGTGCTCCTGTCTGTGATGCAGCGTCAAGGACAACCGCAGCCATGGTCTCCGAGCTGATAGTCTATGCTGCTGCAAACGTCGACGAACTGTTCGTGCAGATGGTTGTTGTCTTGCAAACGTCCCCATCTGTTGACTCAGGGATCAAGACGTGGCTGCACGATGCGTTACAGCCATGGGGATAAGATGGCTGTCATCTCGACTGCTATTGATACTAGGCCGTTGGGATCCAGCACGGCGTTCCGTATTACCCACCTGAACCCACCGATTCCATATTCTGCTAACAGTCATTGGATCCCGACCAATGGGAGCAGCATGTCGCGATACGATAAACCGCAATCGCGATAGGCTACAATCCGAC